>NW_019397053.1:0-119428 GCF_000591075.1 Eurytemora carolleeae | reverse complement strand
TGACTGTAGGTAGGGCTGGGTGACTCAATACTGTATCGTAAGTATCAGTTGATATAAGCTTTTTGTATAAATAATATTCTGTTTCGTAAGCTAGATTATATCCAACAATACATATTGAGACCCATAAAACTGTGGAATATGAAGACGAATATTAGATTCAAGTTATGACTTTAAATAGTTTACTTTCATTTCACGGAATTGGTTGATTTCTAAGCCAAGCATAAACTATTTGCGTAACACAGCATATATTTTTCAAGATTGGTCCAATGTCATCTTCGTTTTCATTGTCTTATTGTAATACTTATTATTAAGAAATAGGATTTGTTCAAACTTTATGATTAGCAAAATATTTCAATATTTTTTGAAAATTTTAAAAGTTTTTTTGGTACTGTAATGGTCCAAAAAAAATACGCGAACTTTTTTTTCTCTCTAAAGCAAAAGTTTAGAAAAGCAAAAATGTGTATATAAACTATTTCTATCGAAATCTAAAATGTTATAAAGATTGAATCACAGAATCACAGAAAATTGGCAAAATTGTAACAAAGAAAACTCGCAATTTTCAGTTTTGGTCTAATTTTTAAGGAAAAGTTATTTGAATTCTTAGTTCCTTTCTTCTTAGTATATTCTAAAGTTAAAAAATATACGCTGTTCGGCTGAAACTTGAAGAACCATTGAAAAACAACTTTTCCTTTAAATTAGAACAGGACTGAAAATTGATTTTCTAAACTTTTGATTTTGAGAGAAAAAAAAAATTCGCGGATTTTTGTTTGACAATTGGAGTAACAAAAAAATAAAANAGATATGAGTGAAGAGCTTTATAAAATAATACCTTTTTAAGGAGATCTAAAAATGCACACATGGGTTCTGAACACACTATTGATGGAGAAAGGTGAAAAGTTGTATTATTTTTAATTTAACTCTTTCTTAAAATAAAACAAAACTGTTTTTAGTTTTCCATTGGAACTGCATTTGGTCTACAGGTCTCCTTGTTTCGATGAATTTTAATAAATTAAAGAGACGTCTGTAAGCGTAATATCCTGGCAGTGTATGATTCTCAAAGGTACCCTTATAAATCTTTGTCTGATCAAATAGTAATACGATATAATTTTGAAAATTATATTTTCAATTATGGTTTCTGTACAAAAGTGACCTGCGCATTTCTACTTCCGGAAAACATGTAGGATTTATCAAAATCTAACACTTTTAAACCAATAAAATCTATACTTCCACAATATTGATTAAATAAAAGTTTCAAGGGTACCGTTGTAAATCTGGCATTGTCAGCTTTTCATGGAGAGTCACATGACACCTACAGCCCTTTTTAGTGCAAACAGCAAAATGCTATAGCTTTAGATGTGTAACATTGTGAAAACACCATTTGCATAGCGAAAGTGTAATTATTATCATCATTACAGGAATGATTTATCATTCTGGGCTTTTTTGCATTGCAAATATTTATAATATAAATCGAATTTTTCTTTTCGAATGAAATTAAAAAAACGGCAAAGCTCATGGCGTTTTTTTTAAAGAAAGTAAATTAAAGGAATTCTCATGATGAATCAGTGGAGAAAGGCTTAATGCATGAAAATGGCTTGACTGTTCTTGCTTTTAAATTCCAGGTAAAAATAAGTATCTCTAAAGGGACTGTTCATTCCAAGGTATAATGCAAAGAAAGTTATTTTAGATGTGAACGCATTTTTTGTACTGCAGTGTACTGTTTTTGGCCGGAAAAGTAAACACAAGACGGATTCCACAGCCTGACGTGGAATCCATTTTCACAAAAATAATTAAATTTTCGGGTCATAGGAAACTATTATGTGAATTATCAAAATTATCAAAATTAAATGCTTTAATCCTAATCCTCCTCGGATACTAGACGAACACTGATGCATCTATTCTTGTTTACAAATTTCGCCCAGAGAGACATGCTTTTAATATGTACCTTGAGTATACACAACCGCAATTGACTTTCCTTGCATTAGTACCTTGGTTCAATCAGAGTCCGTGTTCTTGCATTTTTACAATGTTTATCTATAATGAACTGATCGTTAAAAATTCGATGTCTAAATTTAAAGGAAAGTATCCGCTAAGTTTAATTTAAGTGCATTTTAAAGAGGTTAAGGTTGGTTTCTAACGGCACCATTTTAACTTAGCAATGAGGAAGACATTTATCGCCGTTGTTCTATTTAACTCTAGAGATGGGCCTGTTCGGCTTTTCTTCAATCCATTCGTTCAATTTTTGATAACAACCAATTTTCAGTTGTTTAAAATAATTTGATTTCATTCAATTTCAGAATTATCATTTTTCATCCATCCTGATCGTTTTCTAACTGATTGATCGTTAAATTAAATCATTCGTTCAGTGTGATCATTCTTTCAATAAAATCGGTTGTTCAACAAAATTTTTCATTTATATAAAAACGACCTCCTTTTCAAAAGTTCGCTTAAAAGAACGTTTGTTTTTTCAAAATATCGTTGAAAAAAAATCGTTCGTAAAAAGTAAAAAAGGATAATTTCAAAAAACTTTGATCGAAAAGTTTGTTTGTAAAGTTTTTTACTCGACGAACGATTTTTTAAGTTCGTTCGTTTGTTCATTGATCATTAATTTTTCTGAAAGACCCCGCCGATTCCGAAAATTTTGTATGTTTTGTTGGTTCACAAAAACGATGCACATCTCTAGTTAAATCCTCATTCTTTAAACCACAAGTCCATTTTATCGATAAATTATCAATTAATTAATGAATTTTGCACAATCGATGGAGTAATCGTGAATCCAGCCTTCAGGTCTTTTTGAAATAAAGGGCCGCTTGTATTTGCTTTGACAATAACTTTAATTATCAGAGATCAGATAATCCAGGGATGTTTATTAATGCTATGGAAACCATCAAGCAAATTGCCAGGAAACATCTTAGGTAAAGGATCTGATTATTCTCCTTCTCTAACTTTTTTACATCTTTGCAACTAGCTTGATGTAGTAGATCTGCGATAATTCAAACCATAGTTAACGCAAGCTTAAAGGGAGTGACCGGCTATGTAAGGTACTTGAACTGAGTATGCATTGTTGTGGAAAACTTCTTTCGGATTCATTTGAGACATATTAAACTTTTTAAAGATCTGTAAATGCTGAGTTTGAGCGCAAATTTGACGTTCAAAACTCCTACTTAGGGGGTGGATTCGTTTTCAGAATAAGTTTTTTTTTAAATTATTAAATACCGACGACATAAAATGTAAAAAAAAGTTCTACAATAAACTACAGACGTCATGTATAGGAACATGTTGCGAAAATAAAAATTAATCTTATTATCGAAAATAAGTAATCTTGTTCAATTATTGGTTTCTATTTTCTCATTATTCTGGTTCCTTATTATTCACAAAGATGTTCGCAGATTTTCTAGAATTATTATTGAAATGACGACATTTGAAGAATTTGAATAAATCTGCGAAGAAATTCAAAGAAAAAAAGAAATTCAATATAATAATGAAAACGAAATAATCGATTTTATAAGAAGTTTTCCACAACACTGCATACTCAGTTCAACTACCTTACATAGCCGGTCACTCCCTTTAAACAGTAAACTATTTAAGCCTTATGGGTTGAAAAGATATAATGATTAGAAAATTAAAGTTGGAGGCAACACTTGATTTTGATATCCAATAAAATTTAAGAATGAACGCTTGATCTCTCAAATAAAGTTATCCCTGAAGGATTTGACCATCACGAGATATCTAAGAGTAATTGAACTATCACGTAGATCTGCTAAAATGGAGATTAAGTGTTGATTCAAAGATTGAAAGCACAAAAGTTCCAACTTCAGTTTAAGTCTTATAGACCTTTTTAAAAAAGATAAATTGATTTATTGCTTCAGTTGATTAGAATTTTATAGTTTGTAATAGTTTTGACATATATATTTTTCAGAGTCAATTAATGAAAAAATCAGTTACAGTATAAAATAAAATCCTTAACGATATTTCTGGTTATTACTGGCATAGTTTTGTTTGTTTCAGAAAGGCGCATTCCAAGTTTGACAAATATGATTTGGTAAATATTTCAAATTTGAATAATTTGCTAATGGTAAATAATACTGAAACTTAAGTGCATTTTAGTCATTCAAACTATCTTAATGGCTCAGGAGATGGTGCTTCTTTGGACAGGATTTTTTTTTCCAGTAATTACTTTCCTAGACTATACTTGACTGCAAATTTTGAACAGAAATATATTCAGGGGGCACAGAAACATTTTAGCATTTTTCAAATAGACAAACTTTTATTGTAGATAAACAAGATTTTTTTACGTTAAAAATGGGTGTAAACTTCGACATTATAAAATACAAATATATTGATGGCAATCATTAAAGAATTTTCTCTTGTAAGTTGTAATCTCTTATATTTCAATAAATTAAGAAGAACTTTTAAATTTACTGTCCTTAAGTTACAAAAGTTACAAAAAACTATGAACTCGTGCACATCCCATGTATTAGTATGAAAATAGCATAAAATATAACTTTGTTTTTTGAAGCTTATTATATCTAGAAATAACCACTGTATCAAGACAATACACAAACATTCATAAAGTTACCTAAAGTGATGTTCCGAATAATTTATTAATTGATTAAAAACTTTAAAGTCGTCTTAGTTTAGGTTTCAAGTTGCAACCTAATTTTGAATAATTTTCATGAAATAATAATCACAAAATGTGGTCTGCTTTGTTTGAGCATTTATATTTACTGGATTACGTTTAGTTTTATAAAATTTCATGCTTTTACATAATACATTTAAAAAAATTATAATAATGATTATTATAATTGTTGTTTAATGATAAATATTTAAATTAGAATACCAAATGAATGCCGCAAGCTGTTTCTAAGGTCACGGATGACTTTCCAAATCTCAAATCAATTTATTTTTGGTTTATTTATAAACAGTATAAACACTATTATTTTAAAGTTGAACTTGAAATTTCCCTGTTTCTCAAAGGTTCTCTTGAACTTTTACGAAAAAGAGACTTTTTGTTCACAAACCAAAACAATTTTGTTAAAAATGTTTTCTTTTTATATAAAAAGAAAGAATTTTAGTTTATTGCTTGATATTGAATATTTTTTCTTAAAGTTGTGAATTTAAATAAATGAAACAAAAATGTGAATTTATTATTCATAAACGTTTGATTTGCAACTTGTTAATTTTTTTTTAGCCTGAAAACACAATAGCTGAAATAAACCTTGTAAATTTCCTTCCTGCACTACTTGATGANACAATTGTTCCGGAATTTTCCGGAAAAAGGTTCCGGAAAACGTTGAAGACATCTTGAACTTATGTAAAAGATAAAATCAGTAAGTAATATCTACAGAATAATAGAATGTGCGCCTGGTGTAGCTGTAGTCATGTACAGCAATCCTTGAGTCTAATTGATGTTGTTACAAAGGAAATAGGTTAAATAGTAACTTGTGGAAGACGAGACCCAGCGGCCTCCTTACAGCAAAGCCAGGAACAAAGAAGAGAGCTGAAGAATTCTACGCTGCATTCTCTCAAGTTCTATTCATGTGATTCCGACCGATATCTATAGACTTACTTGTTATCTTAGAATTAAATATATCCTTCTGAAAGACTCCTTGCGTTATTTGGAGACCGACGCTACGTCCTCCATAAACTAATAAAATCACTTTTAAATTGGTCTGTATACAGTATAGTATATACTACGTAATTGCTGTGTCTAATGTTCATTGAACTATTTAGAGTCATAATTTAAGTCTAATAGTCGTCCTCCTATTCCAGAATTTTCTGGTTCTCACTCTATTTATATACTTTGCTTAGCTGAGTCCAGTCCAAAGTAAAAGGGCTGATGAGAGCCTCGATTGTAGGTGCAATGCCATAGAACAGGACAGTGGTTACAACCAAAACATATTTCACCTTTAAACACCTCATCAGAAATTCTTCAATGATTTGGATTTCAGGATTTTTGAAACCCAAAGGGGTTTAATTGCTCTAAAATCTCACTGCCATGGAATTCAGCTCCTTCTATAAGCTGGTTAACATTAAACACACAACCCATTAGTAAATGCGAACCCAAGGAGCAGGAATCAACTCCACAGAAACTATTTAGCACCTTCTGATGTCTGGACTTCAGGTAAGCAGGAAAGTTGGGAAAATCCTCTCTAGCTTCCAGTTCACAAGGTGTATATAGTGTGGTTACAAAGCCTGATGATACTTCAGTCACCTTCTCTCATGTATTAAGATCAGGATCTCTTCTCTGAGTACTCAGAGACTCACTGATACCAAGATTCCTGGTGCTATCTTCACCAGGATTGGGAACTTTAAATTGCAGGGCATGATTTCTGGATGACCAAGGTATCCAGATTGACAAATTTCAAAGAACTTCTGGAGCACCCCTGGTACATAACTTCAAAACTTCAACTCTGCCATTGGAGCCTCCACTCGTGTACACCGATATTCATAAGTTGCTGCGCCTGTGCGTCTTACCAAGACTCCGGGCTTCCTCAGGATTGGATGATGGTAATCAAAATTGTTATTTATCCCATCCAAGAATCTCACGACCCTATATTCATATCCAACTTCAAATCGCCTACCAACATCATACTGCAATGAGCCATGTAAGCCAATGTAGGCAAAAGATCCTTGCTTTCATGTGTGTCAACTGCACGGAAGCAATTGATGGTAATCAAAGTTGTTATTTATCCCATCCAAGAATCTCACGACCCTATATTCATATCCAACTTCAAATCGGCTACCAACATCATATTGCAATGAGCAATGTAAGCCAATGTAGGCAAAAGATCCTTGCTTTCATGTGGGTCAACTGCACTGAAGCAAATGAAAGGATTTAGACTGATATAACACTATTGAGTTTCGTAGCAAACATGCTAATCTCTGGGCAACCCATGGATTGAGATTGCAGAGAAGGTTCAGCTTCTTGTCAATCAGGATCTTCTTACCATTATAATCAACCTGAATTTGCCTGAGCAACTTGTAATGACACTGGCTGTTTCGTCAAAAGTGTTGGACACTCCTTCTATGAGACACGCCCCATTATTCAAAAGACAGTCAGATGCCAGGGACACACAAGGATTTCTTTCAGTAATTGTTCCGGAATTACAGATATCCAGAACCTTTTCCATAATGGAAATGGGAAAAATTTCTGGATCATTTCTGTTCGTAAACCGTAACCTGGAATTTTGGTAGACCCTTTAATTCACCTCGCAATATTTTTATACCATCTTTAGGTTCATAGAATACAGAATGCAATATAATTTATAAAAATTTAGCTTGCATTGCCAATTCTACTGTATCTAGGATTTCATGTTTTAATAACAACCACAGGCAAGACTTTTTTAAATACTTATCAAAATTTCCATCATATATTAAGAGAGTCTGCAGCAGCTCCAGTGGAGGGGACCCAATATTGACCCAATAAGGGGGGGTCCGAAATGTGGAAATGAGATCTGGCAGAGTCAATATTCCGGGCAAAGGAGGGTATTAATTTCCCAAGCAATCAGTCCTGGTCAACTAATGATCTCAAATAGGCGGTGGTTCATAGGCTTCCCACTTATCCTTGGTTCATAGATGATAATAAGAAGAAGCGTTTATTTCAATCCTGAAAATATATGTTATTAACAATGACTTTTCCAGGGTAGGAATATAATGTATGCGATAATTAGTTTTATTATTATGAAAATGAGCTTACTATTACTGGGTAAATTCAATATAAGCAGGTTATTGAACAGTGCTAAAGCAATGTTTTTCCTTCTGTAATAAATGATAATTGGTTGCAAAAAATGCATAAATCACGAGTTTAAAGGTTTTTTTTATTAAATTTGAAGCATGTGCAGTTGTTTACATATCTGTCGGAGGTGTAAAATGTTTGGTTTGGCCACCGGAGAAAGTTTAGGTCAAAGACAACTTTGCAACGGAGTAAGATCATTTTTTTTTTGGTTAACAAATACACTACTGCAAACTTCAATCTCTTAGTTATTTCTCTCCGTTTCTTTCAAGATTTAAAAGAAAAACTACGAAGCATTTTTTCATTGAAGTTAACTACAAAAAATAATCATGTTGGACGATAGTTTTAAAAAGAAAATTGCATGAACTTTTTTTTAGGAAACTTATGGTTACCTGGGGGTACAACATATAATATTCTTGCTTAGCAGAGTACACTAATAAAATATCTACTAGTTTGTACACTACATTATTACACTGAGATAAGATAATAGAAATCTATTAAAGGCTTGTAAATGCGATATTTTCCACAGCAGGGTCCATTGTGTACAACTGGAGTACTAATAAAAGACGTTAGTATTCAGCAGGTATTCAGGGATATTTAAAAAATACAAAATTTCTGTTCTACCGAGTTTCCCAATCAAAATCGGAGGCACATCGGTAAAGGGGAAGAGAATTATGATGGGTGCAGATAAACAAACAGAGAAAATTTCTTTAAGTATACTAGTTTTACAGCGCAATATATTAGGTGGATGTGAAGAGGCTGTAAACTGGATTGTTTTCAAGAATCCATTAGGACTTCACAGCTCACATTTGATGGCTTTTCAGGTTTATAGTAGCTTAAAACTTAAGCATGTAATTAAATGACGACTTTTAGTTCGACTTTACAAATGTGTATCATCATTACAGTTTTTGTATGAGTCCACTTAAAGCAGATAGTTGTATATGATTTCAATTCTTTAAATAAAATTAAAATTGTCCTAATTAAGTTCTTTTTCAAACTGGTTAGACCACACATGGATCCTATAGCTGCTATTAAAGGCAACATAAATTTGACTTCAAAAGTTTCACAACGACTTGGCCTTTGATTGCACTTCACTATACTTACTAATACTTTGTAAAGCCCAAGAAATAAAATGACAAACAAGCTTTTTTCTCATTTTTTTCTTTCCTTTCCTTTGCTGTCGATCAGTTATCATGAGAAACTTTAAACACATTTTTAATTGATCATCAATTATTTCTATCAGAATCTCCAGCCGTGCGATTTGTAGAGTCGACGACAGTATTCTTTAAATAGATGCGGGGTTTTTTCTGACTCTTTATTTAAAGAGTTACATGTCCGATTTTAGAAAGGACCCTAAAACCTTTGTCATGGCATAAACAATGGATGTATCGTTGTTGTTCTATTTAAAAATTTATCGATTTCAATTGTGATTTTTTGGTACAAGTGATTTGCGGATTTATGCAGTAACGACTAGGAAAGAAAGTGATATAACCTTTCTTGAAAACGACGATATATGTTTTGTTGTTACCTAGAGGGTTACGTTGGCTGTCCCTTTAATTACAACTTATTCTAGACTTTGACCGACGAAATCGGTAAAAACATTAAAAACAACTTTAGGGATGAATTTAGTTATGCAGAATTAAACTTTAAATCTTTACAACATTTCAGATTTTTTCAAAATGTTATCAATAACATCAAAAAATCTGTAGTATTTTATTAATAATAAATTTGGATATAAAAAAACTTTTATATTTTTGGTTTAAAGCCCAAAATAAATTCATCTAATTTGGAGATCAGGATTCCACAGCCAATAAATGGAAGGTCATTCAAATTAAATCATATATCAATCTGTCTACCTGTCTACACGTGTTTATCTGTTTATCTTTCTGGCTATCTGTCTATCTGAATATCTGACTATCTGCCTATCTGTTTATATCTGTCCATCTGTTTATATCTGTCCATCTGTGTATCGGTCCATTTATTTATCTGATTATCAGTCTATCTGTCTATCTGTCTATCTGTCTATTTGTCAATCTGATTATCTGACTATCTGACTATCTGCCAATCTGTCTACATGTCTACCTGTCTACACCTTCTTATCTGGTTATCTAGCTTTCTGGCTAAATTCCTTTCTGACTTTCTGACTATCTGGTTATCTGTCTTTCTGACTATCTGACTATCTGACTATCTTACTATTTGTTTATATGACTATCTGTCTATCTGTCTGTCTGTCTATCTGCCAATCTGTCTACATGTCTACCTAGCTGTCTACACCTTCTTATCTGGATAATCTAGCTTTCTATCTGACTTTCTGTCTATCTGGTTATCTGTCTTTCTGACTATCTAACTATCTTACTATTTGTCTAAATTTGACTATATCTGTCTATATGAATATCAATCTATCTGTCTGTCTTTCTATCTGACTATCTTTCTATCTGACTATATTTCTATCTGACTATCTTTCTATCTGACTATCTTTCTATCTGACTACCTATTTATCTGACTATCCGTCTATCTTTCTATCTGAATGTCTGACTATTTGAATATCTGACTATCTGTCTATCTGTGTATCGGTCTATCTTTTTATCTGATTATCAGTCTATCTGACTATCTTTCTATTTGTCTATATAACTATCTGACAATCTGACTATCTGACAATCTATCTATTTGACAATATGTCTCTTTGTCTATTTAGTCTACCTTCTTTAGGCCAGTTTATTATCATGGAATAGATCTGATTAAAAGAAATATTATAAGTTTAGGATGTAAGTCATCATTATTGAATTTGAATATACTACCAAAAATTTATTTACAATCAATACTGCTATAGTTTTGTTTGTTTTGTTTATGTTATTAACAATTTCGTTTTGTGTTGAAGCATTAACAACGCAGAATAAAAGATTGATGATTTCTTTATTGAGAAACAACGGAAAAATGTCCGAATTTACTCTTTTTCAGACGGAATTCATTATATTACACATTATTGATTAGATTAAGGTTTAAAAGGTACTGTTGTGAATCGGATATTTCTTTTTTAAATAGAAGTTTACTTATAATCATGACTAAATTCAATATTGCTTATGTTTCTGTTGTGATTATACTTTTGGCTTGCATAAGCTGCCGGTGGAACGACCAGAAAATCTGAACTCCCAAAATATGAAGATTATGTAATTAAACTTCCCTGTGACAACTCCTATAGAATGCCCTTACTAGCAGTCATGGCGAAGGTGATTTTTTTGGTTGATTTAATAAAAAATCTGTAAAGGATTTGAGTCTTTGCCCCAAACTTAGATTTTCTAATCCCTGTATCTTTGCAACCCAATGCCGTAGACCTTATATATTTCAGACTATAATTTCTGGTAGATCAAATAATCTAAGTTTGAAATATCAAAGGTTTGCTACATCAAGTTCCTAAGATATAGGGGTTAGACAATTTGAGTTTGTGACAAAGACTCAATTCCTTAAACTTCTTTATAGATTTATTTTCATTTCAGATATTATATTTTCTTACAGATTTCTCTAATTTCAAAATTTTAATATTAAAATTTCACGTTGTTGTCAAAATTAAAATTATTTTTACAAAACCGCGGCTGTGTCAGGTCTTACAAAAATGGTTGGCCAACGGAGGGAGGGGGTACAGGGCCGCCATGATATGTCCCGCAAAATGGTCTCCAAGTCTCCGGATTCTCAAATGAGTATTTAAAATTACCTGGAGCTACCCCTGAACGATAGAATAGATATTATAGAAGTAAAAAATTGATTAATTCCGATTCTGTGTTAACATTCTGTTTTGTGCTTCAGTCCCTTTCAGAAGTCAAAATTTAATCAGAGCTAGGAACTAGTGGATATCGATATCAATGCTTAATCCTTCTCATTTTCTTAATTTTAAGACTAACCTAATCTTGTATTTGTATTTTGAAAAGTGTATAAAATTCAACCAATCAGAGTCGCGATTCAGAAGCGGGGAAATTTGAAATTTTGCGCCCCATTTAAGATTACTATACAGAAGGGAGGGAGGGTCTCTCTAATTTTTTAAAAAACTGGTTTTCAATTTGTTGTACTTTATCCAAAAAAGAGTGGATTAAGCAAGAAATTAAAAGGGTCCACGACCACATTGGATATTCGGAATAAGCAGTTGGGATTCCTGTTATCCCATTCTAAAGTTCCCAGCTCTATTTTCTATTTACACTTAACTAGGCCAAGGACAGAAAACAGTATGAAGAGTTATGGAGAAGGTTAGACAAATATATTTTAATTCATGAAGAATATCACAAAAGTTGTGCGTTAACAAGAAAACACTAAAATGATCATCTTAATTTCTTTATGTTTAACAAAGTTATGTTTCAGTTGTTTTAAAAGATCTAAATTGATACCGAAAACTCTGTAATTAAATAAAATACAAAGATACACATTAGTGTTTGACTCCCCCTCAATTGTTCTCCAATTTCGATAATTCATAATAAAATTTTCAGCAATTCTGGCTAAAATAAACAATAATAACATAGCTAAATAACAATACAGATAGAAAACTAGATGTTGTCTTTTCAAGATTTATGGATTTTTTTTCACAACAACCCTGGAGCAGAAGCCCAAAGGAGATACGTGCATGCGCGTCACTCCGTTGGGCTTCTGCATCAGGGTTATTGTGAACGAAAAATCACTAAATCTTGAAAAGAAGACATCTAGTGTTCTATCTGTTTTGTGATTAATCTATGAATTATACAATCTATAAAGTATTTCTATAACCATGGTTCATAATTTAGTTATCTATGGAAGGCGAATTGTATATGATATACATCATGCAATATGACCTCAGGATAGGTATCTTAATATTTTCATATTTGATATGCTAGAGGTACTAAACCTAAAATAATTGTATAGTAATAATTTAGAGGTACTGAACCTAGAATAATTGTATAGTAATAGTTTAGTTAGCAATACTTTTCTAATTTGGCATAGGTTTGTTTTGCTCTTTTTTTGGAATCCTTTAAAGATAATTTGTTCAAATTCTCTTTTCAGCCACAGAAAAGTGGAATAATTGGCTTCAATAATCCTCTTCATTTCTTTAAATTCTTAAACGTCGCTACTTGTTTTCTTATATATCCTTTTCTAAACTGTGACATTGAGATAATTATTCTTGTGCTAATCGTATAATTCTTTCAGGAAAATTTAAAAGACAAAGAGTTGAAGCTGACAAATGATTAGAAATAAACTATTTTTTAGTATATATGTTTGTGCTTTCTTATGTTTATTCATGTAAAATTAAAAAAGAATTTTTAATTTTATTATAATTGTTATAAAGTGAATTTCTTCATTTGTTTCGTGTTCAATCTCCTGCGCATTTATACCTGTATAGGCTTGTAGGCCGAGGAAGTTTAGAGTAGTCCTATTAGTCATAAGTACCTTGAAAAAGTCTATTTTTGAGTTTTATTTATGTGTTCCCACTCCCAGCGTAGACAAAATGTTTCTCTATGCGTATGATAAGATAAACATGATTAGACATTTGGTGTAAATGATGATCCAAACTTCATAAATTAAATAAAGTAGGTGTTAGCTATTGTCTAATGATATGATAAACCATATAAATCAATAATAAGTCTAAAATCACAATAAAATAAACAAAACAAAATTTATTATTAGTCAAATGGAAAAAAGGAACAATCATGATATTTAAAAAAAGACAATTTGCAAATATTTACTTTCAAAGAATGTTTTAAGACAATTATTATTCCTTGAGATTGTTTCTGTCATTTAGATCAAAAACAAACTTTTTATGTGTAAGAGTGTAAAGTGGTGGTGAGGGTTGATCAAATTAACAAACTTTTGCTGAAATTGGTTGTGGGGGNGCCTTAGCATTTTTTTCCTGTCAAGTTTCAGTAATTTTCATGCGCTAGAATGGGAAGAAGGGGAGGAGGGTTAGAGGGGATCCAGATATCTTAACCTTATACTGCAAAAACTTTTAAACTTTTTAAAACTGCAAAAATAAGATTCTAAAAAAATCAATATTTCTATAATTTTGACAAGACAAGAGAAAATGGAATCATTTCCACTCATGGCTGGGTATCAAAATATTTTAATAACTGCAAAAAAAAGATTTTTACATTATTCATTTTTCATTATGGATATTGTTTAAAACACTTGTACATAGAGAAATGTATACTAATTAGCTCATAGTACTATAAGTTTATGTTGTAAAATAGCTGGCTCTTTAAATACTCAGCTTTAATATATTATGGCAACTTACTTAAAACAATTAAAATTTGCGCTAGTTTATGGGCCATCAAATTGATCAAGATTAATAGGATCATGAAATATTGCAGACCCTTTAACTCCATTGATCAAATGAAAATTATTATTTTTTTAGTGTTTTAGTTTAAATGTCTATTGTTAGTTTATTGGAGAAACAAACCAAATCTGCATTTTGATGCTAAGATTCAAAGTTTACAAACATTCATTAATCTTCTACACTGGGAATTGTCGAATTTTAGTAAGTTATGCAATATGCATATCTATTTATATGCCAAACTCGAAGTTTAAACTTGTTAAAATCTACTTACAATGTATACAATACAAATATTTTAATATCTACATTATCCTCAAATATGTTAACATCTCTTGATTTTTTTTTTCTTTTCTAAATTTATTATCATTATTAAATTTTAATTGATTTTCTCAATTCTTTTGAAAATTCTAGTAAATTGTTAAGAGTTTACTTTGCAGATGTGCTTCTAGTATACGTTTTATCATTATGGAATACATATATAGTTGTATAGGAAGATACAGGAAGCTTTTTTTTGTAAAAATATTAGGCATTTTAAGTGGATTAATTGTCTATGAAAGAAGACTTTTACATTTGGAAAACCCAGACTAGTTTTTTAGAGACCACTTTATTGTGCAGTACACAAGTACTGATAAATTTCTTTATTAAAAAGGTAGAAAAAGTCAACGTGGTTTGGTATGGCTGGAAAACAATTATGCACAGAAATTCAGAACTTTTTCTTTCACCCTATCTGGCAGTATTTGCCAGATATGTTCCTATGTTACCCAAGGGTACTCAAGGGTTATCTTAAAAATTTCAGCCAGATTGGTCAAATCGTTTGGCCAGTTATAGCTAACATATTCAGTTACAACTTCACTACAAGATAGGATCTCTACAGCTGCTTAGTTCTACATGGCTGGTGAGCCCTCTGTAAAATTAACATGGCGGCACACCCTACATGGAATCAAAGGATCACACATTCAGAGGGTGGAAACCCCCAGACGCCATGAGCCTCTTCTATGTAGACACGAACCTCCCAGATTTTCTAGGCAGACTAAGCAGCTCCACTATGCAGACAAAGCCTCCATTATGCAGACCGTTCCTCAGCTATGCAGTGACAGCGAACGAGCCTCCAACATACAGAACGTAGTGGCATTGGCATAAGAATTTTACTAAAGATTAGATTTATTTATTGATTGTCATGATTAGAAACATATCTGGACTCATAAAGTGATTTATACTAAAACTTTAAACATTTCTTTCTCAGAAAGTAAGATATTTGGAGAAATATTTTTGGAGTAAATTTAGTTTGTTTGGTTGTAATCTTTGATTTAAACAATACCTTTTTTAAAAAATGTTAAGATTTAGATAAATTACACAAATTTTCTAGATTTAATTTGAACTACAAAAAAGGTATTGCTTAAATCAAAGATTATAAAAGATGAAATGAAATTCAATTCAAATTTTGTTCTCTAAATATTTTTCTTTTCTTATAAAGAATGTTTAAAATTTATTAGTCATAATTAGGAACTATTTATAAATACTGCTCATCCCTTTTGATTTTTTTTTTATATAAAACCTCCCCGATTATAGTTATTTTTGATGCCGATAAGGCTGCAAGTTGCAATAAAGAACGAGGTTTAACAAAATCTCGACTCTTTTTTTCTTTGAGAAGGTTTTGGCTTTCTTATACATAATAATGGCCGTTTCCCGGTATGAAACATGTTTAAATGATTGTAAAGATCTCTACTGAAAGTTTTTATCAAATAACTTGTTTACCCAAATTCAATGGTAATGAATTTTATTGACCCCCATCCTCCCCTTTCTCCCACCAGTTCTAATAACACATTTGTTGAGGCATTAATATTATGTAATGCATAAAAACAAAAAACACATTAAAATATTACAACCCAGAAAACATTTTCCCAGCCATGCACTACCAACTTAGATAGATCTGTTATGTATACTGCAAATAAAATCCTTTTTGTTCAAGATTTTAGTCCTGACATCTACAGTACTGCAGACTGCAGTTTTTTAGAAAGTTCCACAAAATATGAGAAGTAAAACAAATGTCAAAATTATTTAAACTACTATACTTCTGAGAGAAAATGTACGCAATAAACAAACTAAAAACAAAAGCTTTTTGACTAATGTTTCCTTAAATATATCTTGAACTACACTTAAGAGATGTAACTTAAACAAAATAATGAAGTACAGTAGAAGGTTTGATTATCTTGTGTAGGATCGAACATAAATGAAGGATAACAAATTTACGATTTCAAATTGTTTATTGAAATTTTGTAGAACAATCAGAGTCCAATATAATTCAACCTTTTCATACTTCAGTCGAAGTGTGAGCTTGATTTCCACATGATTATTCAAATTATTATTTTTAATTTTTTATTAAATTCAGCTCTAACAGTTGATAACTGCTGCATTGAAAGGGTAATGTCTTTTTGCTTTTACTCTTAAAAATAATAAAAAAAAACTCTGTTGAGGTGTTATTGGTCTCAGCTCAGGCGCCAGTTTTTCAATTTTTTAGAATTTTTTTTTAGATAGTCCAGAGCGGTGATGAAACCAGTGGAGTATATTCGCTTGATCTTTACTTAACTTTAATTGCTGATGCTTCAAGTGTGTGTAATGATAATTGTATTTATACAAAGATCAATAGACCAGGTGAATAATGGTGGGGGGGGGGGCTGTTTTAAAAAAATCTTTTTTTATTTAAGCTACAGATCTATAACGTTCATTTTTGAAAATTCCTTGAAAAATTGAATAAAATCATGTGACATCTTGTAATTTGTCAAAAACAAATCANCTATCTAAAACTATCCTAAACTATCTTAAACTGTTTTGAAGTCAAACCTTATAGAAATCCAACGTATAGAAACAGCTACGTATAGCAACATGGCGTATTTTCCGGGAGAACATTTTTTATATTTTTGAGAAAATTAAACTTGCCATGCAAGAACAGCAGCTATATCTTCTTCCTACTATATTGATAAGATAAAGGCTTAAAGAGAATGTTCACGAAAAATGAAGAAAATAATCGCTTTTGATCGCTATTGATCTTACTTCTATCTGTTAAAAAAAGAATTCTGGTGAAAACCCAGCCTATAAACTTCTGTGCTGACTTAGTTGACTTTTCTAGCTCAGAAGTCAACCAGTCCATGGAATGTCCGTAATTAGATATTTTTATAAGTTGATATGTGTATATATTTCCCTCCCCTTCTTCCCTTTTTCCATTTTTAGCCGGAATTTTGGTAGGAAAAAGTTACACTTCAATAATTAACACATATTTTACCCCTCTTCCCTTTTCCCCATTTTTGGCTTGATGTCTAATTAAGATGAAGGTACTGTTGACATGTTGACATATGTTTGTCTGTCTGTTAAATTTAGTGTTTGTCAAATATTTTTGCCAAATAAGCTGTTAACTTATAAGCTAAATTAAGGTCAAATAATTAGACATAGCTTAAAGTAGAGGGTTTTTCAATACAAGTATAGGGATTGGGGAAGGGGGGTTCTTTTAGTTTTTATTTTCACCGCTAGGTGTCTCTTAAAGGGAGTGACTGGCTATGTAAGGTAGTTGAACTAAGTATGCAGTGTTGCGGAAAACATAAACTTCTTTCGGATTCATTTGCAGAGACATATTAAACTTTTTAAAGATCTGTAAATCCTGAGTTTGAGCGCAAATTCGACTTTCCAAACTCCAACTTTGGGGGTGGATACGTTTTCAGAGTAAGTTTTTTTAAATTATTAAATACCGACGACATAAAATGTAAAAAAAGTTCTACAATAAACTACAGACGTCATGTATAGNTTTTTATCTACTTTGTCGAAAAACATGTTATTTCAATAGAAAACAACACCATGCAGTTTGCAGACTGCACCATCAAGACAAGTGAACAATCATTTCATAAACTTATGAACTTACCTGGCGTATTATATTATTTTGGCCCCCCATGGTTTAAAGTTCGAAGGTTCTTGCTTTTAGATTATATGGTGTCCCTAGCAAAAGCAAAGGACTAAGAATCTATATATATATACTTTGCTTGTCTGTTTGTTTGTAACCAATAAACATCAAAACAGCTAATCTGATCAGGCTCAATTTTTTTTGGGACCTCACATGATCCCAGGAAAGGTTTTTGGTGTATGAATGTAACAAATATTGTAGAAAGCCTATATTTGTAAACCTGCATTTACCTAAATATATTATGTTGTACATTGTAACCCACCTACGCCTGTAAATAACTACATCAAACCTGTAAAGTGATTCGCTTAACTACGCTTGTATATAACGATGCAAAACTTGTTATTACCTTCATTAACTTAACCTCTAATATAAAACTAAAAATAAACGTTAGTTGGAATGATACTCCACGTTGATTACTGTGTGAGAGTAATTGTCGCTTGCAGGTAGCAAACAAGAGGTGTCCTGAATCACTTTCTTTAAAGATAGATGTAGATTGGGAATTACATGAGTTGTATCTATGACAGACAGATATCTGACAGACTGAGTTGTATCTGGATTGATATTGACTATCGTATTTGTGATGAACCTTGAGTTCTAGATTGATCTTGTAAGACAGATACCTAAGAACACAGACTGAGTTGTATTTGGATTGATATTGACTTTGGTATTACTGCGGAACCTTGAGTTATAGATAGAGTTGTGTCTTGTAGATACTTAAGAATACAGATAGAGTTAAAAAATTAAATGCTTATGTGGGCCAAACTCAAAGTTGGATGACCACATTTTATGTCCCAAGCATAGAATAATTAAACGAAGAGGTAAAGCTTAGCTCATATGTAAACAACTGACCTCCCTATTAATTAATTAATAGAGTGGTCGGTTGTATACATCACGATATGTTTACGTATCTAACACTGTACACTTGTATATAGAGTTATTGTATTTCTAAGGGGTGGTTTTATGTAGATATTTGAATATTAGTACTGATAATTAGATAGACACTTAATATGGATTGTAAACACAGGATTGTATTGTGCAGTACATTCAAGTTCAGTTGTTTGTTTATTTTTATAAAAGTATGACTAAATATTGCATCGTAAAAAAGTGCAAAAACAATTCTTCTTGTAAAAATGTGAGTTTTTTCAAAATAACAAAAAATTGTGCATGGCTAGACCTTTTTAAGGTTGGGAGACTCCAGAGAATATCCTGCAAAAGTTGCATATGCTCAAGGAGAATTGAATAGGGTTTCCGTACACTTTGCTGTGACATTTTTGGACTAATGGAACTAGTTTTTGCGTAACAACAATAATAAAGATTGTAAACAATAACACAAATGATAAACAGACATCTGAAATCTTTGGCTCGTTGGATGAAGATTCACGGTATACTAACTCATGTTTGTTTGCATTAGATCGGCTGTCTTTGTTATTGTTGTTACGCAAAAACTATTTATTCAGCAGTCCAAAAACGTCACAGCAAAGTGCACGGAAACCCTATCGCCCCCTCCTTCTATTCAATTCTCCTTGCATTTGCTCAAACCATTTTAATTATGAAACCAGCCTATTTCATAATTTGGTTTTCTTTTAACAATAATTTTAGATTTTCTATAAAATGATATTCCAGGGCCCAACAGGTTATTAAGCATAAATATGTGAAGTACACCTGCAGTATGGAAACAGTACAACAAAATGGCCGTTTTACACTTTTTTCCATTAAATTCCTCTCTATATATTCTATTCTCTATGACTAGATCGGCTGCCTTTGTTATTGTTGTTACGCAAAAACTAGTTATTCAGCAGTCCAAAAACGTCACAGCAAAGTGTACGGAAACCATATCGCCCCCTCCTTCTATTCAATTCTCCTTGCATTTGCTCAAACCATTTTAAAGAAACAGTGTTTTGTAGAGAGTGCTCCAAAATAAAATGGAAACCCGGAGAATTAGTTAGAATGGTTTAAAAATTCGAAAAATCATTTGTTTAAACATAAATGGGAAACAATCCCTAATGAAGCAGTGAAAAGAATATTGTGGTCCTGCATCACGGGATCAGCTAGAAAAGAGATAGAGCTGTTTTGTCCTACAAGGTTAGCATTTAAGGAGTATGAAACAGGAATCTTTTTCACTGAACTGTTGAACAGATTCTCACAAGAGAAATACAAGGAGGGCCAGGAACAGGAATACCTAGCCAGGGAACAGGAAAGAGATAAACATCCCAGGGAAATATTATACTGACATGACAAAGTTATGGGAACAAGCGTACACTCCAGACAACAGGAACCTGGTAGAACTCAAGAATGAAATGCTCAGGTGTATGGATAATGTAGAGCTGAAGGAAAAATGTTGTTTTGTTATTCATGAGAAGCTGCAGCATGAAAAGGAGATTAAGGCAGTGCTTGCATGCCAGATATCCCATGATATGGATGGGTTAAAGGTTACATATACAGACAGTTTTGAGACAGTAGAAAACAGAAAGAGAGCTGATGAGATGTAGGAAACAGGAAGAATACCCATAAAGTAAATACAATGACAAGAATAATTGTAAAGGAGACTAAAGAGGAAAGAAGCCAGATTTCTGGTGATGTCAACAAGTTACAAGCAAGAGATAGTTGTTTACTCTGCAAGAAAACTGGTCATCAGAAGAAAGATTGCCAGTCCTATGAAGTGTGGAAGAAGAAAAATCCAAACAATAAGACAGGAAATACAGGAAACATGATATCATAGAAGGGAACGTGTTAAGGAAACTACAGGAAGCTGATGAAGTCTGGAAGGAAGTTGTCCAATGGTTTGTAGAAGGCAAATAACCCCACTTACAAGAGCTGAGAGGTAAAGTACAAAGAGTAATGACAGTGCATGAGACAGATGTTCAATCCTGTGATATTGACTATGGTATTTGTGATAAACCATGAGTTCTAGATTAAGTAGTATCTTGTAAGACAGATACTTAAGACTACAGATAGAGTCATATCCCGATTGATATTGACTATGGTATTACGGAGGAACCTTAAGTTCTAGATTGAGTTGTATCTTGTAAGACAGGTATTATTGAAGATCCTAGAGTACGAGATAGAGCTGTACCTGGATTTGTACTGATCTAAAAGTATTTATTGGAGTTGAGCATTTACTACATAAAATACACTGCACCCTCTCATCATACATACCCTCAAAAGGTTTAATGTTCCTGCAGAAATTCAGCTTTATATCAACACCCTGTATAATAACCAACTTTCTCTTGTATTTACGGACAACTTCTCTACTGATGGATTCCCCTTTAAAAGAGGAGTATTTCAAGGTGACCCGCTTAGTCCCATCATATTTCTGATGGTTTTCAATCCAATAATTGAATTTCTACAGAGTAAGAATGATTGTGGATTTAATCTGAATGAAGAGAAAATTATTCCCAGCATATCCTGGTTTTCAAGTACCCCAGCAGGGATAGGGTTAATACCAGCAAAATGTAGATCATTTTCCATCAGATCAGGTGTACCTAGCAGAATATTGGTGAAACTGAAATTCCAAATATATTTCAAGACGAGCAGAAATTCCTTGGCAAACTTCTATTTCCTTTTGGTAAACTTAGTGATGCGTTCGATTAAATCAAGAGTGAATTGGAAAGAAAACTAATAAATACAAAATATTAAAATTGAGGATGAGGAGAGCGGGGGAAGGCAGGCGGAATGAGCCACCACTATTTTCTCTTCCGTGCCACATATTAGTTCTCTCTCATACTCTCTGTTCTGTGTTTATGGTGTAAACTTAAAATTGCTGACCCCTCCCCCTAATATCCCACTGTGCGCCCCCCTCCCTCACTTTCATAACCCTTTTCACATCCCCCCTCCCCTCCACTAAACTTCATGTTTAACCAGATTTTGAGTAACTGTTTTGCAAAGTTACAGGGTGTCCCAAAAAACATGGGAATTCAGTGACGAATTGGATTTCGTCTTTGTTATGAATTAGCATTGTAATACCTAATTTTAAAAGCCATAATATTACTAGAGTTTATTTTATGAAAAGGGTACAAGACTGCAAAGATCTGTCTATATAATGTCTCCGCAAGATGAACAGTGAAGACGGACAAGTTTACTCTGTTTATATACTGATATTTTCTTGTTTTACTAAGTACAACCGTTTGCAGTCAAAACATAAACAAACAAAATGTGAACATAGCAGACGAAACTCTTACAGATTACAGCTTTCTCAGTAGGTATCACTATACTAAATCAAAGAATTATTTATAAAGACGATATCGAATTCGTCACTGAATTCCCATGTTTATTGGGACACCCTGTAAATAAGAATTCTAAATATGACAATTTAAAGCCGAACAAAATAAATATTAAACAATGAAAATGCTTGAAGTGCATGGAACAAACGATATATTTGCTTGTCAAAAACTATAATTGATTATAGAAAAGGTCTGTTTCATGTTATGTTAGGACTGTATTGTAAATACAATGGTTGGGACACACTGTACATATATTGGATCTCTTACCGGTGAAATCATAAAGCAAAACAATAAAATATTTCAATATTAGGCAAGTACCACAGCGACCACAACTACTTCCACAACCACAACGACCACAACAACCAAAACTACCACAACTACTACAACTACCACAACTACTACAACTACCACAACAACCACAACAACGACCACAACAACCACAACTGCCACAATTACAACAACTACTGCAACTAATCCAGGTTTTTTTTTAACTATATCTGTAGTTTCATATTAAGAATTATAATTTGTATTCACTTCATCCATTTTTGATTTATATTCTCTTTAACTTTGATGATCACAAACCTTTGAATTGTATAGATCATTTTCGCTCAATAACTTTGGTTTTGTCGTTACATATTTCGTTCACAAAAGCGTAAAATTAAAACTTAGTTCGTATTAACCAGAGATAAGAGAGTTACAGAGATCGATTATCAGCTAATAATGCGATATTTTCCACAGCATGTTCTACGACCAATCAGCAAACATCTGTAAACAGGGATATTTAACCCTATTCCTGCTGGGGGGGGGGGGGTCAAGTTGCCCCCCCCCTGTAGTTTTTTTTACATAACTCAAAAAGTATTGGTCTGAGGCTGTTGAAATTTTCTGACTTTTCTTACATACCCAAAGCCCTCCCTTTAGGCCTAAAACTGGGCTTTAATACTAACTGCCTAAGTCCTCAGGCAAACTGCCTGAATGATTGCTTTTGCCTGTAACAAACTAAATCTTTGTTTTGACCCACTTTCACTTGTCAGATTTTGATAAAATTTAGCTTTTTGGAAAGCCTATGACATAAGGAAACGGATTGCACAAGTTTTGCGAAAAAAAAATTGCAAATTTTTTGCAAACAACCTGTCAAAGGAAATTTGCACATTTTTAGTTTTTCTTGATTAAAAATCAGGTTATTTAAAATTTTGCAAAATTTTTTGCATATTTGAAATGGCATGGGGCTTTTCAAAAATGTATAATTTTTCATTTTTTGGACAATTTTTTTTTTGCAAACATTTTTACTATATAACTGGATTTTGCGATAAAAAATTCAATTTTTGCAAATTTGCAATTTTTTTTGCAGATTCTAAAAGTAGCGCACAAGAGCTTTCTAATGATGTATCATTTGTCATATTTGGACATAAAACATGGGATTTAGAGGGGGGGGGGCAAATTCAAAAAAGAATGTATTAATAAATGTTATGTTTCATGTTTAAAATTGGAGTATTTCTTTAAAAGTTGTAAAACTTAACCCCTAAATGGGTATTATGTTCAACAAGTGGCTGTGAGATGGCAATCTAAAAACCTATTGTAAAAACGTAGCATGTCGTGCCGGGTCAACTTAGGCCTACATAGCCCACCCTGTGAAAGGAGATAAGCAGTCTGTGTAGTCTGTGGTATTAACTGTCTTTTTACTTGTTATTTTCTAGTTTTTTTTACCGTTTTTAAACACTTGATCAGGCATAATTCATAGTTTGAAATATGAAACTGGTTTTGAACATCTGCTTTCTAAGCTAATTGTAATAAATAAAGTAATAAAGCCCATATCTTGTAAACCTGAACCTACCTTATTATCGGGCACTTTAATCTCATTATATTAAATATGGTTAGTAATAGTTTAATATTAAAACTGTTTTATTACATCCAGATTAGCTCTTAGAGAATATAGAGTTTGAGAGTGTTGTATCAGGATTGTTACATACTTGAGAATACAGAGAGAGCTGTATCTGTATTGATATAGACTTAAAAGAACTATCTTAGTAAGGTATTCATTACAAAAGTGGTGACAGATGGTGGGATCTATGAACCCTGTTAAATGCCACAAACTCCATCAAAGAAAAGCCAAGTCAGAGCCTGGCAAAACGGAGTAATAAGAGAAACCCTAGAACCCTAGGACCTGTGTCAGAAAAAGCAGTAACAGTGCAGCAGGGCGCAGCAAGTTAAGACTAGGGATGTTAACATTTTCATTTTTCAGAAAAACAATCGTTTCGTTATGAAAACGACGCCGGAAAATTGAAAACGAAACGATTGTTTTAAAAAACAATCGTTTTTTTTAAGTTTGTGTTTTAAAAATGGTCGTTTTTCAAAACGCTCGTTTTTCAAAACGATAGTTTTTCAAAAGGATCGTTTTTATAAAATTCGTTGTTTTGTTAACAAGGACCCTTCATTAAAAATTGTTAATGACAACCCTTTGTTAACGATCGTTAACGACGAACCCTTCGTTAACGATCTTTAATGAAGAGAGGAAACCAACCTGAAGGGCATCTGTACTTATCATTGAGTAGTATTTAAGAAAATATCAAGGAGTTTTAACTCCCCCACAACTGTTAAACTTCATGTAAGACGACATTCAATATAGTTGCATGTAATTTTTTTCCAAAAACGACCGTTTTGGTAAAGTTCGTCATTTTGTTAACGATCGTTAACAACAATCTTTTGTTAATAATCGTTAATGAAGACCGTTCTTTATCGATCGTTAACGACGACCCTTCGTTGACGATCCTTAACATAATTAGATTAAACCCTAGTTTACATAGTGAAGACAAAGTAGATACAGAACTGCCAACCGGTTGTGCAGGGGGAAACCCTCAACTCACAGAATTTCAAATCATAATGCAAAAGACCAAGCAAACAGAGTTGCAAAGCCCAGCTAATGAGAAAACATTGCATAAAGAGTTGCAAAAAGTTAAAATGAAGAAAGAAAATTGGTCATTTGTGCAGACGTGGAAAAATAATGCTACACCAGAAAGCCAGGACCCAATTACAAGAGTACAAGCAATGCTGACGCACAGCAAGATTATGGATGCACAACAGAAATACAAGGAGCATCTAAATGAACAAGTGGCAGATGGGACAGCAAACATGAATACGTACAAAAAGCTAAGAAATGATGAAGCTAGTCTTGATAAGAGAATCTGTGTTTCATAGAGAGTGCTACAAAATATAGTGAAAACCTAAAGAAAGTGTTCAAATGGTGTGAGAAATTGTAAAACCATTTGTCTTATCATAAATGGGAAAACAATCCCAAATGAAGCAATGAAAAGGATGCTGTTGGCATGCATCACAGGATCAGCTAGATAAGAGATAGGGCTGTTGCACGATTAGCATTTGAGAGCTATGAGACAGGAGTGTTTTTCACGAAGCTGTTAAAGAAATTCTCAGAAGAAAAAGACTAGGAAGGCCGGAAACAGGGAAGAAATAATTATCCTATGAAATGGTTGTGGGTACAAGCATATGTACTAGTCAAGAGGAGCCTGGAAGAATTCAAGAAGTAAAGGCTCATGGGACTGTACCATGCAGAGCTGAAGAAAATATGCCTATTGTTTAAGCCTAAGGAACTACAATACAAAAGCGAGATCAAGGCAGTATTGGATCATCAGCTGGTTAATGTTCTCAAGTTGACCAGCTGATGATCTATTCTCTTTCCCTTATTCATAAATCAGAATGGAGAGCCTGTCATAATACATAACTGGTTTAATCTTTCCTGACCTACACTTTGGGTAACTAACTTTGCTGCTTGGTCTGAACAGGAAATGAACACTTCCTGTTGAAATAAAAATTCCATGCCAAAATTCACTGCATGATTTAATCCTTCTATCACTATGGGGTCACCTTCAAAAACTTTATCTAACCTTAAAGTTAAAACTTGATCTTTTCTCCTCTCCCTAATACATTAATTGCTTTTCCTTCTTTCTTTGCCGTGCCCACATGAAAATTGCTCTTTCCTGACATTTTTCCTCCTATCATTTCCCAGAATTCCTTTGATACAAAATTACCCTTAACAAGATTTCCTGTATCTATTAATGCTAAACCATGAATGCACTCTTAAATAACTTATACTTCGCATACAAGGTTTTACTGTTGTCTTTCTCTATCTCATTCATACCGTTCAAGTTCATAGTTAAATCTTTTTCCCAACAAATCACTTTCTTTTCTAACTTGTCTTGAGGCTTTAAACTGCCAATAACTCAGGATTAAAAGGCCAGTACAGTGGCCAGAGTTTAAATTTGTGCAAATTTTAATGTGTTTGGCTTACCAAACCAAATCCATTCAGATAATGGATGTGAATTTGTGAATAAGTTATGGCAAGAATTATTCCTAAAGCTGAAAATATTGCATACTAAGACCCCACCAAATATGATTGAGAGATGTTACAGAACCATAGTGAGTATTCTGAAAACAATGGGAAGAGAGATGCAGGAAGAATGGGATTTGGGTGTGAAAGCTGCCTGTTTAGCTTATAACACAACTGTGCAGTGTGCATACTAGAATTGCCAAACCCAATGCTTTGCAACCTTTGGATGTGAAGCACCTCTTTCAGTACATTGGATATATCCAGTTCCTAAAGCAGACAGGGAGATGGAATTATCCAATTATCAGACTGGACAGAAACAATTAATCAGGAAAGATTCCAAACAAATTATGCTGGCTTGAGAGAAAAACAACAAGGAACAGTATAAGTTGGAATGGAGAGTGGGTCTGGGTTTTTGATCCAAAGTTTATTCCTAGAACCTGTGATAAGTAAAGATTATTTTGAGCAGGACTGTACAAGATTATCAGAAAAATCTCTCCTGCCTTAGCAGAAGTGATGGAAGTTTATGAAAAGGTAAAATCAAGGCTGGTCAGCATAGATATATTGAAACATTTTAGAGGGGATAGTCATATGCATGGACAGTAAACAGTAGAGTGGAGACAGTGGAAATGTTAATTCTTCCATAGAGAATCAGCAAGAACGCATTACAAGAGTGGAAACCCCTTGGGGGGTCTCTCTAAAAAAAGGCGATAGTTGGGGTTGTGAGGGTAGTTGCCATTTAGAATTAGCTTCAAGGGTGGGGTGGGGTCTCTCTAAAAACAGACAACAGATGCAGCAAAAACACAGGGAGTCAAAATGGATAAATAGAGAAGGGATCAAAAGGAGTCAATGAAACAATCCAATAATTTCATATGAAGAAATGGAAGATGATATGGATGAATTAGACCAGCTTAAATGTTGTAAGTATGGAGTGAATTGTATATTAGGTCAATGCAATTGTGTCAAAGAAAATTGGAACAGGTTCCAGTCCAATGGTTCCCTGGCGCAAACACTACCGATATATCAGAATCCTTGCACGGACAATTAGAATGGAACCAAGCTAGAAATAGTTCTAGTAATACCATAGCTAGCATACAAGACAGTCCCAGTAGTACCAAACAAAGTTGGGTCAGTTCAAAGGTTCAAAATAAGGATTATCTTGCAACATTAAAAGAAGTATAGTACATATGGGTACCAAAATATAGTTAGTTGAATATGAATACTGTTTTACTACGGTCAAACGTATTAGCTCTTGGAGAATATAGAGATTGAGAGAGTTTTATCAGGATTCATAAATACTTGAGAATACAGAGATAGTTGTATCTGGATTTATATAGACTTAAAAGAACTATCAAAGTAAGGCACTTATTACATAATAACTATTAATCTCTTCATTACAGGGAAGAAATAGGGATGCAGTAGAAATAGGAGGGAAGTAATACATTGCCATGGATTCCAATATTACATACATTTCCAAGGCCAGCAATGTAATATTCCCTCCAATGTTTATTGTATCCTTGTTGCCTCATGTGAATAAAGAAATATGTAATTCTTTTCAACTTTTAAACAAATTTTATTGAGAATTTTCTACTTCTTAACAAGATATAATGTTTTATTTACATCAAAAGCTACCTTTTTATGGTTTTAAAAACTGTAAAATCTATTTAGTTTTGTATGCAATGTAAATATTGGGGATCCAATAGAGTCATAATTTTGTTTAAAGGTTAGAAAAAGATAAATAAGTTAGAATTGGAGAAAAATAATCATTTTTTTCAATCTTTGTAAAGTGATAAAATAATACATTGAACCATAATTTAAAAACTACAAACTGATTATCTCTGTAATGTTAGGATGTGGAGCTTATTCGAAGAGATTGGCTATGACAAGAATTGTTGGCGGATCACCATCAGATCCTAATGAATGGCCATGGTTAGCTGCTCTGGTAAACACATTGTACTTTTTACATTAAAGTAACTCTTGGCATTGTGTATTCTTAAATCTTTAAGTGTTTTGAGGTTAGATTTCATTTAGTTTGAATGTATAAAGGTTTGATTATTTTTTTTTACATGTTAACTCATTTTTTCTATATTTTTAGTTGATTCCAATCTCTGGCGAATTAAGCAATTATTGTGGTGGGGCTCTTATATCAGAAACCCATATTCTCACAGCTGCTCACTGCATTCAAATGTAGTTTTTAGTAGTAATAATAATGATGATAATAATAATAATAATAATAATAACTAGCTGAAAGACCCGGCATTGCCCGTGGATTAAATTTTGAAAGAAAAGAGTTTCAAATTTTATTTAGCCCCGGCCAACCATGAGTGTTCACAAAAAATAGACTTGGAGAATATGATTTTAACATAAGAGGGGAAACCCTGGTCCAAGAGTATTCTGTAATATCCGCTGCAGTTCATCAACAGGGAATAGTTCAAAATTAAAGCATTTTCATTTTTAAAATTATGGAAAATTTCTGAAAAATGTTGTTTATAATTTTTAAGGCTTTTTCTCCAATCATTTCTAATATTTTTAAATTCTAAATTTATTGAAACATTTCTATAAAAATAGAAGTAAGTTGTTAAATTTATATTTTGAAACTTGTCTACAATTATAATAATGTAAATTGAATTTCTAGGATAATTTTGAAGAAACTGTAGTATGTGTCAGCAACTTATCAGAATGACATTGCAATTTTAAAGTTGGCGAAGACGGTCCAGAGGTAGGGAATTTTAAACAGAGTTAGGCTTTTTTCTTTTTGTTTGTCTATCATTTGTAAGCGTAAATGACCTATTTTGGTAGTTTTTTTTTCAATTGTTCAAAAAAAGTTGGTTTGTTCTCAAAATTATTGTTCATTTTCCCTCAATTTTGTTAGTTTTTACACAGACCGATCTTTCAGTAAAAAGACTATCAATTTTTAAAAAGTTTGTTCCAAAAAATCGTTCCTTCAGATAAAAAAAATATTTTTTTTTTCAAGTTTGCTTTAGTATTTCTTTAATAGTTAATATAGTTTTTTTAATTTCTTTGAACGATCCAAGTCGTTCATCCATCGTCTTTATTTTTTCTACCTGACAACATTGTCCACAAAAAATATCATCGTTCAAAAACCATCCCTAACTAAGGGTGCAAAATTGGTCTTTAAAACAGTGAAAAATATACTTCATGGCCAGTTTCAATTTACAGCCCCGAGCCGAGATTTAGATGTAAAGCCAGACCTGACCTATTATAAAAACAAGCTTTTGTAAAGAATGAGTTTTAGATATTCACCCCGGACTAACCAGGGCAAGATAAATTTGGTTTCCACACTTGAATTCAACAAATTAAACGGAACAGAATATTTCTGTAGCTGTTGTATTATTCGATGTTAAGGAAGGGGGGGGGGGGTATCTTTTTTATTACTGGGTATTTCGCAGCTTTTTTAGATAAAGGAATTGACTCTTTGTCACAAACTCTGATTTTCTAATACCTATATCTTTGCAATCCAATCTCGTAAACGTTAGATATTTCAAACTATGGATTCTGCTAGATCAAATAGCCTAAGTTTGAAATATCAAGGGTTTCCACCATTAGGTTGCCAAAATATAAGGATTAGAAAATTTAAGTTTGTGGCAAAAACTCAATTCCTTTATCAAGTCATCAACAATGTTGAAAACCTATTGAAAATTTTCAATATTTTAATAGAACAAAATCTGTTTCTCCAATATGCCTACCTGAATCAGATGCTGATTTTCAGGGACAGAAAGCCTGGGTCGTAGGTAAATAAAAAAATTAACATAAATAATATATTTCAAAAATAATAAGGGATGGGTTTCCTACAAAAGATGAGCCCTGAAAAATAACTTCAGTTGGAATTATTTTTTCTAGCAAACATATCAATTATTATTTAAAGAAAATATTTTGTTTACTATTAAAATACTATGATAAAGGTAAAAAAATAATATTCAACCGTAAGAACTTCATATTTAAAATTTTGAGGTAGAGCTAGCAAAGGTCCGTTAATGTACAGAAAGCATTTGAAAAAGAACAGAAGATTCCATTATGGTACGACACAATTTGTTACTAAAAGGTCTGCGCCAAAAAAAAAATTTTAATCCCAAATTACAGGGCTTACTTGGCTACCTTTTTCCTCCATTTATATCAGACGTCAAGCGTTATCATTGATGGTATTCCTTCAGATTAAACCAATCAGAGCTTCCATATGAAAATGGTACTAGCTGTCCAATATCAGCTGTTTTGGACTTTGTAAAATATTTATAAAGAATTCCAATAAAAGGGACCAATTATAATAAAATAAAATTTTAGGATTTGGCTCTTTATATTTCAATGGTCCAGCAAGTAGTATTCTACAAGAGGTTGAGGTTGATGTATGGAATCAACAGGAACCCATTTTTAGCAAAATATGGTTTTGAAAAAAAGAAGTGTCGTTTTTTGAAAAGGATCGTTTTTTAAACTGAAAACGAACCTGTAGTTTGTTTTCTAATTCTTTGTTTCGTTAACAAAGATTGGTTGTTACAGATTTTTGACGATCAGTAACGATCGTTAATAATCATCAATGAAAACAAAAAATGCAGTGGAAAAGTTCTTTAGTCGTCATGAAACAAATTAAGAAAACGATCAACGGGAGGAAACCAACCAAATGGGATCTGAACTAATTATTGTGTAGATTTTTATGAAATTATTAGTATTTTACAGTTTAGTTGCGGTAAGTACGGCTCAAATAGTATAGGGGTAAGCACTGAGCTTGTCTCTAGACCAGCTAGTAAAAGGTATAACAAAGGTGGCATCTATTCCAATCTTTTTTATTCAAAATCTTACTGTATGATACAGGGTGTCCCAATAAACATGGGAATTTAGTGACGACTTTTATATCGTCTTCGTTAAATGCAGCATTTTTTCATGAACACAATTATTGCAGTATTCCAGCTTAAACATCTAATATCGAAAGCGCCTGGTCTTGAGATTTTCAAAATGTGGTCTACCATTTCTGTATCTTTAAAATTGAAGAAGATATTGCGAAATTCGTACAAGTTTCAATTTATTTAATAAATCAAAATTGTCTTAATATGTAATATCTTTGTCAATTTTTAAGTAACAAGATAGGTAGACCACTTTATAAACAGCTCGTCAGACGTACAGCCTAGTTTTTTTTTACTTTCTTTGTCATGCATTAAATATCAGAAATCAAAGACGACTTTCAAGTCGTATCTCAATTTCCATGTTTATTGGGACACCCTGTAGTACATAACATTAATTATGGAAATATAAAATTCACCTCTTTTGCTAAAAGACATGTGCCTCTAATTACAGACGTAAACGCAAGTAAGTGTTAATCATAGACTAAAAAATGAAGAATAATAATCAAATATGTTAATCATAGACTAAATAATGAAGAATAATAATCAAATATGTTAATCATAGACTAAATAATGAAGAATAATAATCAAATATGTTAAGCCCAACTAGATAAACAGCCTTGTTTCAATAGAAGTAAAGCATTATGATTCCTTTTTGCCCCTAATTTACATGGGAACTCTAATTGGATTAAAAGAAATGGATTTATTGAAAGATAGATCTTGCGCCTTTGCAATCTCTATTTGGTTCTGAATACTCAAAATATACGTAAGTAAACTCTGATTGAATTGAACAATACCAGAAAATTTAAATAAGGGTGGATAGGCCATAAACTCTTCCAGCCATTTCACGCCATATTTGGTAAGACTATTTCATGACTGCCATCTAACACCTCCTGTTTCATGACTGCCATCTAACACCTCCTGTTTCATGACTGCCATCTAACACCTCCTGTTTCATATATTCCACTTTCACAGTTTCCAATCAAGAAATTTTAACGTCCATATTTACACTTTTGAAATTTAATTTTGATCTTCTATTTCCTTTTGATCTAAGTTAATTATGAAAACCTAAATTATTAATCTAGTTCTAAATACTTGTTTGTAAGGCTATTAAATGAATCCCATCTTGATTTGGATACTCTCTTATTTCTGATATTAAGCAAACAAACTAGAAGTGTAAAACTAAAAAGTCTTAATAAGTAGATCAAATTATTAAGACATTTTGTTTACAGATTCTTAGAAATTTGGTTTGGTAAGATCGGAACGACAATTCAAACCAGTTATCGTCGTCACTCCTCAAATATAAGGTTTTTAGGATGCATCAAAAAAAATTTACGAAATTCCTCTTTTAAGGTTCATTCTAAATACAATGCTATGTGCTGGTTCTCCTGGGAAAGACTCCTGCCAAGGTGATAGCGGGGGTCCGCTGAACTGTAGAAATCCAACAACAGGTATGCTTGGGAAAGGTTTCTAAACAAACAAATAATCTTAAAAAGTAAATGTAGTAGACATGAAATCTTTTGTCAATTAAATGTGTAATCTATGCAATGTAGTATCGAAGAAATCTAGTATCTATGAAATGTAGAATTTATGAAATGTCCATGAAATTAATTTTCTATAAAATGTCTTATCTATGAAATGTAGCATCTTTTAAGTGGAGTATCTTTTAAAAGCAATATCTATGAAATGTAGTATTTATGAAATGTAGTATTTATGAAATGATGAGTATTTATGAAATGATGTAGTATCTTTGAAATGATGCAGTCCCTTTGAAATGTATTGTTAAACATGTTTTATCTTTGAAATGTATAATATATGTTTAATCGTCTTATCTATGATATTAAATACACTCTCCATGAATTTTTTTTTTTTTTTCATGAAATATTCTTAACATTTTGAGGAACCTGGTCTTTGTGTGGAATAGTTTCCTGGGGTATAGCGTGTGCAGATAAAGGTTATTTTTTTCATTAAAATTTCTGTAAATTCTTAAGTTATTTATAACTATTTATAATACTGTCCTTTTGGTTTGCAGTGTTTAAGTTTTTGGACAGAAATTTTTCTTCATCGAAAAGGTTCAAGTCTTTTTAGATTTAATTTTGACAAAATATAATCTAAAAAGACGAGAACCTTCGAGTTATAGACCATTTTATGTAACGTTTGTGTACTTGTCTTACTTCAATGGCTATTTCTAGATCAAATAAGCTTTGAAACTATGCAAAAGTCAAAATAAGGGGTTGATTTTAATCTTATTTTTATTTCAATTAAAAATTTTTTTTTGGAAATATCCTAATTCGGAAACCAATCAAAACTTTTTGGCACATATAGCACATGTACAGATAAAGTACACTGTGCTGTCTGTGACTATAGTTTCATAAAAAATAATCTTCAATAGAATAGGGCGGAGATGAAAAAATAGAAATGATTAATATAATTCACAAAAAAAGATAAGATATGAATGGCGAAATTAGACAAGCATTTTTTTCTGTGGAAATCCTATAACGTTACATGTGATCAACAATATGAAAGTTATTCTTGTTGTTCTAATCAAAAAAAAGTTTATTCCTGATAATTTCCTTTCATATTTTATTCAGCAGATTTTTTTAAAAGAAATCTCAATTTAAGATTTTAAACTATTTTTCGAGATAAAGAGGTTTTTATCTTAAATTGGCATTTATGGTTAGTGCAGTAAAAACTAAGGGTATTTTGCAGGGGTGGGATAACTAAACACTCCCCCACGAACTCCATGTATCTTTGCAACCGAATGGTGCGTAAAGTTTTGATGTTTCGAACTTATACTTTTGGATCTAGGAGAATTCTAAGTGTTTTGAATATCTAAGCTCTATACCATCAAGTTGCAAAGAATAAACAATAAGAACTAGCGACTAATGTATAGAATAAACTATAAATATCGCAAAAGCTGTTTTGATATAACTTTACCTGTTTATTCAATGTTGATTTATAAATTTGATATTGTTAGTCGCTGTAATTTGGCAAAAAATAGAATTTTAAAGGGACTGTAAAGGAAAAATGAAAGGGGGTATAGGCTGAAAGCTAATCACCTTAGCTCTTGATCGCGACCCATGAAAGTTTTATCTGATGTTCCTGTCTCGAGAAATTGATATAAAACTGTATTAAAATTATACGAAAGTTCATATATGAAAAACTTAGAAAATCTTTAAACTTAAATCACGTGACCAGAACTATCACCAATGGGAGAGAAGTATACTGGTCACGTGTCTCCGCCTTTATCACATGACCACTTTACTGCACTGTCATTGGTGGAATTTCTGGTAAAGTAATACGGACGTATAAATAATTTAATGAATTAAATCTATCAAAAATAGAAATAAAAAATACAAAATTATAATTGGAGTAAACCAAATTTACAATTAGCTTTCTCTGGAATATCATCGTTTTCAAATTGGTTGCTTATTTGCTGAATTTGATCTATTTAAACCCTCTACTTTTACAGAAAATTGTATATATATTAATTTTCGTATAAATTTGACACAGTTGTATATCAATTTCTCGAGATAAGAACATCAGATATAACTTTCATGGGTCGCGATCGAGAGCTAAAGTGATTAGCTTTCAGCCTGTAGCCCCTTTCATTTTTCCTTTACAGTCCCTTTAAATCCAATTTTTAGGAACAATACATCCCATGTTTTTTGGAATTTAGACATCTTTTAATTTTGAAATCAACGAACAAAATTTTTTATGTTTTTTGTTTAGATTATCCTGGAGTTTATACAAACGTTGCAAGATATCTAGATTGGATAAATACAAACAGTTTATAAGCATCGAAATAAATAGATATTTATTAATTTTTCATTTAATTCTTTTGTATTATAGTATATTGGGTAACCCACGGCATGAAACGATGAAACTTTTCAAACATGATGATCCCAAGTTTCAATTAAGTCTTGAAAGCGGTGTTTAAATGACTTTCTTAATAATTTGGCAAAGAAATAAAGAAGCTAATGGTTTCATGTGAATCATGAGTATAAGGAAACAGACAGAATAAATTTTTCGCTTCGTTTTGAGGATTTGAGATACTACGCGAAAAATAAAATTCTTAATTTTTTCTTGCAAATCTAGACTAGATAAAGAGCTTTAGCTAGCAACAAAATTACGAACACATGATACATAAATTATTTATACAGAGAGTACAGCAGTTTGACATATACGGGTTGAGGTTGGATATAGTTTTTCAGAACTAGAAAAGAAGAGAAAAACGAATTTCGCCAAATAAAAACGGGGCTGAAAGAGCTCTGGAAAACTATGTCCAACCTCCCAATTGGTACTCATATAAACACGTACTGTAACGTCTAAGTCAAGAGTTGAAAAATATTGGTATCACTTAAAATTTTAATGTAAATAAAAATAACAGTATAACTAGAAAGAAGTTTTTAGACTGAGAACTGCGGTTCCATCTATATTTGGTTTGGCTCGGAGCTAAGGTCGTCTAAGATTCTTGAAATCATTAAGAATTAGCAAATTCCGCAGAGTCGTCTCTGAAGTTTCATCCTTTATGTGTAACCTGTATAAAGTGTTGTTAATCGCTTTGGATCGTTAAAAAGATTTCAAAACTGTATTATGTATGTTTACTTATATTAAACTTTTAATATCTTTTACAAATTTACAAACCCACTTTATTTATACACCACTACACTTAATGGACGTAGATAACCCCACCCCCCACCCCTCCCTGACTGGAATATCCCTCTCTCCCCATCTCCCCTATCTCGTGACTGAATATCACAAGTCTCTAGATACGTTGTATAGTTAGATCAAACAAGATTTTAAATCAATGTAGGAGGAATTAAGATCAATTATAAGAATATTTCTAATTCTTTATCAAATTATATTGAATTTTTTTTGTATTTAATTTGAGTGAATTAATGTCTGCATTATAAAATCAGAAATTAATTTATAATCGGTCCATTTGTTATCCCCTCGATTATTATTAACTTGTCTAATTTGAATATTTCTAAGTCATCGCCCTACATTCATCATGAGACAACCTAATAGTGCAGTGCCGTATTCTCAGCTGAAAGGTTAATAAGGGACTGTCCACGTTATTTGTCAACTGTCAAGTTGAGTTTTATTTTACGAACTTTAAAGGGACTAACGACCTTTTCAATTTTGAGTCTTGCATAATTACGAATGCTTAAATAATGAGACATAAGCTTATACGCTCTTAAGAATATGACAGTTGGATTTCAATTTACCTGATATACTTTATCTGAAAACCAATGAGGAAGATATCTTTTTTTCTAACTAGAAAAGTAATAAATTCTTTTAATATTTTCTTCCTTCTCTCTGAAAGATATATGCTTCAGTAAATTTTACAAATCAATTTGTACCTAGACAAAAATATCTCATTTATGCTTTATCAACTGTAAAATAATGCATTTTTACTTTCGTTTCTTAAAGGCATGAAATTTGCTACTCTCAAAAGAAATCTAATGAATAGTTTATTTTCTAATAGATACCATGACGTACGTCCTTGTAACTATTGCTGTATTAATATTTAATTAGCATAACATTTTTTTGCCATTTATTTTGCCACTAAACAGGTGTGGAAGCGCAATCATCAAACACCATTTTGTAACATAATTTTTGGGCCAGAGGTAAAACGGGTAAGGGCAGCTCCAACCCCCCCCCCAAGTCAGAATTTTTTTAGACCCAGGACTACAGCCAGTAAAGGTTGTTTGTGTACATACTGACCTCTACCGTACTCAAATTATTCAAGGTAACAATTTGAAATAATTTAAAATAGTCTGGGTAGTCAGGGTAGTCAGGGTAGTCAGGGTAGTCAGGGTAGTCAGGGTAGTCAGGGTAGTCAGGGTAGTCAGGGTAGTCAGGGTAGTCAGGGTAGTCAGGGGTCAGATTTTCTGATAGATTTTCTGTACATCATTTTAGACGAGGCGAGGGGTAACGTGGAACAACACTAAAAACTGTTCATTAAGGAACCCAACTAGAAGAAGGAGCGAGGTTAAATTTTTGCCTAATCCTAACAATGTTGGGTCTTTGCTTAACAGCGGCTATCCTAGCGCTTAGTATGCCTGCAGCCTTTAATGGAGAAACCATATTTGGTGAGTACTAAAGTACATTTGAAGTACAGATTTTAAACATTCGTGGTTTTTGGACTTGTAAAAAGCTTGACAAGAATCTAAGATTTTAAAGTTGTATTTTGGATAAGCTTTTTTACATAATTTAATATTTGTACTCTAAATAATGATACAGAATGATCCCCAAAGAACGGCTAAAACTCTTATCATTTGACGATCCCAAGTCTGCCTTAAAAATAGTCAGTTAATTGGTTTAAAGTTAATGAATTATGACGAAAAAAAAAGTTTACAGTTACAGGGAATCGAATCTTGGTTTTTTTGCAGTCGTCTCATCTCACCTTCTGTGGGTGACCCTGTGTATGTATGGCCAAAACGATGGGTTTAGTCGTTTTCATACAATGGAAATAAAAATCTTTGGTCAGGGAAAAAATTTGCATTTATAGCAAACTTAGAGAAAATCATATTTTGCTAATTGAAAACCAACTCAGATTCAAGCACCTTTGAAAAATTTCAATGTTTAAAAACGGATCCTCAAAACGATACCCACCTGTATTATGCATATCCAATATAATTAAGTAGTATTATGTTATTTGATTACAGTGAAACTGATTAGACATTTTTTAGATATCGTTGGTAGTGAAGTGTATGAAAGCCTAGAGCCGAATGAGTTTTACGATGTTAAAAATATAAAATTGAAGAACTCGCAAATGTTTGAAAATCTGGAAACTCTGAGAAATTTAGATGGAAGTAATGATGAAGAAATTGATCTTTCTGGAGAAGTTTATCCTAAAAAGCAAACAGAGGTTAGTGACGGGGTTTAACTTTATTGTGACAAGACAAGCCATTTTCTATTTTTATTGTGACAAGACAAGCCTTTTCTATGTTTATTGTGGCAAGACAAGCCAATTTCTATGTTTATTGTGACAAGACAAGCCATTTTCTATTTTTATTGTGACAAGACAAGCCATTTTCTATGTTTATTGTGACAAGACAAGCCATTTTCTATGTTTATTGTGACAAGACAAGCCATTTTCTATTTTTATTGTGACAAGACAAGCCATTTTCAATGTTCATTGTGACAAGACAAGCCATTTTCTATGTTTATTGTGACAAGACAAGCCATTTTATATGTTTATTGTGACAAGACAAGCCATTTTCAATGTTCATTGTGACAAGAAAAGCCATTTTCTATGTTTATTGTGACAAGACAAGCGATTTTCTATGTTTATTGTGGCAAGACAACCCAATTTCTATGTTTATTGGGACAAGACAAGCCATTTTCTAATTTTATTGTGACAAGACAAGCCATTTTCTATGTTTATTGTGACAAGACAAGCCATTTTCAATGTTCATTGTGACAAGACAATCCATTTTCTATGTTTATTGTGACAAGACAAGCCATTTTCTATGTTTATTGTGACAAGACAAGCCATTTTCTATGTTTATTGTGGCATTTTGTATCATAAGTTCTAGTAATTATGATTTTAACCCAATTCTAAAATATTGGGTGTCCTAAAAAATATAACAGTTGAGAGACCGCTTCAAGATCGTTTTAATCTTTTTCATACTTTTCGGCATGCATACGACAATTTACTTTTATAAGTATCATCCATGAAATATTGATCTCAAAATTTTCTTAGTCAGAGCACTTTTAAAATGTGTTTTGCCTTTTCTTTACCTTTAAATATTATCGAATTGTGTAAAAAATTTTATTCAGATTTCAATTTTTGAAATAAAACTAAAATTGTCTTAACATGAGAGAACGTTGCTTCTAAAATTATTTGACAAATAAATGCCGCAATATATTTCAAACATAAAAGACGATCTTCAAACTGTCTTTAAACTTACTGTAGCATTCTGAACTTTTCAGGACTTTGAAATAGAAGATGAGATTACTATGAAGGATGTTGATTACCCTGATGAGGACGGAATTATGACAAACCAACCCTTAGATTCATTTCTAAACAACAGACCTATCATAGGTATATAAACATAACATTTATACAGTCCTTTTCTATAAAGAACCCGGAATATTTACCGTATGACTTTGTTCAGAATGAAACATTTTTTTTAGTTATTTTGAGAGACAGACAGGTTACCTATAATGAATGTCGCAAACTAATTTTATCATATTATGAATATTATTCCGGGTTATTTAGAATGGGACTGTATGATAAAAAAAAAAAAAAAAAAANTCATCATTGTTATAATTCCTATTAACATTATAGTCATTACCATTTCTAATATCATTAATATAATTATTTCAATTAATTATTTTTTTTATTTTAACCAATATTGTACTTTTTAATATTATCATCACTATCGTTATTCTCATTAAAAAAATCAACATGATTATTGATATTTTCCATTATTACTGGTGTTATTTGTCTTATGTGTAAAATCCAGGAATGGACAAATTTCACTCTTTTCAGAAAAACGATAATTTTCTTTGAAACTTTCTATGATTGCTATAGATCATATGCTACTGCAACCAAAGATATAACATATTGTAAGAAAACATTCCTACGCTTTGCGTAAGCATAAATATTTACCTAATTTGACTGAAATAAATCTTGTAAAAAAAACGATTGTTTTCGCTCTGAAACTAAAGTTTTGTCAATTCGTTTTACGTTTTCTAAAGCTTTAAACGAATACTTAGATACTTAACTATTCGTGTTTTCTATGAAATAAAAATATGTTTATAATTGTTAGTAAATAAAAATCCAAATGATTTGTTTTTGAAACGATGTTTATACCTAAATATAACTATAACTATAACTATATTTAACACAATTTATCTATTACAGGTGTACTCAGGAATGGACAATAACAATTATACACTTCTAATTCCATAATTTTTGTCTATCTTTAACTTATATAATAGACTTTATTATTTTCCAAAATTTTAGGAAATATTATATTTAAGAAACAATTAAAAATCGTCTTTAACCCTTGATAGTTATATTACTTTAATTGGGTGTAAAAAACACTTAATGTATGCCCTATGTAACTTTAAATTTGATTTTATTTAAAAAATTAGAATCTAACGAGATTTTATATATCTCCGTAAAGTACAGTGATATCCAGAAAACAATGTAATAGGAAGACGACATTTTAGAATTATTTGATGTTATTACAAAGAAAATAGTTTCACTAGACGCTTATAAAATTATTAATTTGGCGAAATGGGTATGTTTCAACTGTACAATTCCCGTGTTTCATGTCCATTAGACATTTTAAAGTTATACATTGATTCTAAAAGTCATCTTCATAATCCGGAGTTTTCAGGTTATAACGGTATGAAGTTTAAAAAATACAAAAAAGGAAAACAATATTTTGTAAATGAAAGTGTGCAATCTGAAAAGTAATTGTTAAAATTAAGTTGACGAATAAAGCTTCAACTGGTTCTAAAATCTAAAACGCCCTTTCAATTTACTCTCATGGCTACAGGGCACAAAGTGCACAAAAAGATTAGACTTTATTGACAAGTCAAATTTCAGGATATTACTAGTACAACTCTGCGACCTTATGGCTTCTCTCGTTTTGAATTCGTTCGTTCTTCCCATACACTATTACGTAAGGATTAATAATTGAAACCTTTCATCAAAATGTTAACGTTTTTTTCAATTCGACGACAACTTAACTGTTAACGTTTGGTAATGTTATTTGTTGTCTAAACAGTCAGGAGTTGGACAACGACCTTCGAGACAAACTTCCTAAAGGATTAAATATGACAGCTTACATTGCTGCAAGCTACGTCAAGTAAGTACATATGATTCATAATATATATCTATTGTTCAAAGAATTTTGACTACTGAGTACTAAGGATCGTCATGAGACGTGAAACATTATGTTTAGTATAATTCTTTTTTATTAAACATAATGTTTCACGTCTTATGAAGATCCTGAGTATATATATATATATATATATATAGACTTTGCTTCGGTGTTCGTTTGTTTGTATTCAATAAACGGCATACCAGTGGAACTAACGGGCCCATTTTTTTTAATTTTCGAAAATTAATATTCTTAATTTTCGAAAATTAATATTCTTAAAAATGCGCCAGTTTAGATTGATGAATACGCTACAATTTTGAAATGATTAAAATGGCAAATTAATCACATACAATTCGTTGCAGCCTTAGAACTAAAAAGCTTTAGTTTTTTATAAGGAATTGGTAAATTTTCATATATTTTTACGTGAGCGCTTGCAAAGACGTTGATAGGATTAAAGATAATTAGAAGGTCGTCTTATATTTCCCATGTTAATGGAACGCTCTTTACTTTAGATGGATTGAGAGTGGGGGAGCAAGGGTGGTTCCTGTCATTATTGGGAAATCTAAATCTTATTACAAAAAGGTAACTATTGACAGTAGTCAGTAGACCGTAGACAGCAGTGCTCAGTTTCATTTGCCATAATACTTTTGCCATAATTACTTTTGCCATACTTTTGAAAGTGTAACTTATGGCAAGTGTTACTTATGGCAAATGTATTATGGCAAGTGTAATAATGGCAAAAGTATTATGGCAAATGAAACTGAGCCGACAGCGGATAGTATACAGTAGACAGTAGATACGTAGTAGACAGTAGACAGTAGACAGTGGCCGGTAGGCAGTGGACAGTAGACAGTAGACAGTAGACAGTAGACAGTAGACAGTAGACAGTAGACAGNNNNGAGTTTACAGACTGGATTGAGGGTTTTTATCTATGATAATATTTTGTCCTAAGCTTTATAACACTGCGAACCAAAATAATGGTGTTTAAATATTTACAGTCATTTAAAAAAATCTCACATTTTCTTTCTATGAGTAAATATTATAAAACACATAAAAAGGTATGAAATTAGACATACAAAAATCTACATTTATGGTGTAAAACTGGGTTCTTGAGTTAAGACTCAATAGACTTTTAAGCAGGACCTTTAGTATATCGTGATATTTGCAATGATTCCCTTTAACTTTAAACTTCTCTCTTTCTTTGCCCAATAATAAAAGGGCCATACTGAGTTACACAAACACTATATCTAAGAAAGAAAACTTAATTTAATCCTGAAATCGTATTATTTTAAGAGTTTTAAGTCGTCTTCATAGTATCATCCTTTGTGGGTATTCCTGTATATGTTGTATATTTTCATTTTAAAGGATTTTTTATGAATTTAAATGACCACCACTCATTTTTGAGCAAAATTGACATGACAGTCGTTAATTCTCTTTCTGGCAAACAATATATTTGGACATTTGCTTGTTTTTCTAGTTTGAAGAAATCCTTGTTAAAACATGACTTTTTCATTTCATTTACAAATTGTTAATTATAATATTCGTGGTTTAGATATTATCATGATTGAAGAAAAAGACAGAAAATTTTTTTTTAGTTGCGGCTTATACTTTAGAGGAAGAGTGTCACTTCTTTGGTTACTGGCCTTCCTCCCCTAGAGAAGTGATAACCTTTCTAATCTGTATACGCAGTTTCCCCTCCCCTAGAGAAGTGATAACCTATCTAATCTGTATACGCAGTTTCCCCTCCCCTAGAGAAGTGATAACCTACCTAATCTATATACGCAGTTTCCCCTCCCCTAGAGAAGTGATAACCTATCTAATCTGTATACGCAGTTTCCCCTCCCCTAGAGAAGTGATAACCTATCTAATCTGTATGCGCAGTTTCTAACGGGCATGTTATAATTTTAATGATATTCAGGCAAATGACAATGGAGACTATTTTCCGATCTGGGGAACATGTAACGGATTCGAACTGTTGACCGTCATGTCAATGTCTGATGACCAGTCAAGACTTACCGAGTAAGTATTTTTTTTATAACAAAAGCTTTAGGATGAATCGATGTGCCAATGCATAAAATTAAATTGAAATGAAGTTTTTAAAAATTTCCTTTTTGTTACAAAAAGAATTATTTATAAAACTATTGCATAGATACTTTATACTTTTTTTAGTTTAAATGAAAATAATATTGATATCAACTTGTATTTTGTTTGTGCTTTGTTAAAACGATTTTTAAATCTAGAAATAACCATTTCATCAATAAATAAAATTACCTATTACACTATTATTATCATTGAGTTTTGGACAAAGAGAGAGGAAACGGAGAGGTGATGTACACAACCGACCTCCCTATATTAATTAATTAATAGAGTGGTCGCGCGGTTGTGTACATCACAATATGTTTACGTATCTAACACTGTAAATTTGTATATAGAGTAATCGTAATTCTTTGGGGTGGTAAAATGTAGTTAATTGAATATTTGTGTAGATAATTAGATAGACACTTAATATGGATTGTAAACACAGGATTGTATACTGAAGTACATTCCAGTTCAGTTGTTTGTTTTTGTTAATAAAGTATGACCAAATATTGCATCGTGAAAAAAGCACAAACAATTCTTCTTGTAAAAATGTGATTTTTTTTCCAAAAAATCAAAACACTGTGCATGGCTAGACCTTTTAAGTTTTGTAGACTCCACCTTATATCCCTAAAATTGTATTTGCTCAAACCATTTTAAAAAAGGTGATTTTAGTCCGTGGAAAAGACCAAGTTAGAGGGAAAATTCAATGCCGGGGGGGGGGGGAGAAGCCAATGCCTTGTTCCGCAATTTTCTATTACCTAGAATACATTTCATTTTTATTTCATATCAGATGTATTGACTAATTGAATATCCTGCTGAGTATCTAATACACACTTTTCTTGAAAAATTTTTCTTTATATAAACAGGGAAAAGATAAAAACTATCAATTCAATAAAATCCCCCCTAGAATGACGATCACACCATATACAAGTGTACAGTCTTAGTTACGTAAATATAGCGTGATGTACACAACTGACCGCTCTATTGATTAGTTAATAGGAAGGTCGGTTGTGTACATCTGAGGTGAACTTTACCTCTTCGTTTCCTTTATCTATGGCTTTGGACTTAAATTTTCTCTGTATCTCGCATTTTTAAATTATATTTTGCACCTTGCTCGGGACAAAATATAATCTAAACCTTTTTGATGAATACTATTATTATCATTATTATTATTATTTTTATTATTATAATTATTATTATAATAATTATTATCATTATTATTATTATCATAATTATTATTATCATTGGTTTTTCTATTGAATACATAGTTCAAGTACTTGATCTCTTTAACAATGAAACCAATCATCCAAAGTTGATTTTATGAATATTTGAAAAGAAATTATTATAGCTAGTTAAGAACTGTGTATACACATAATAATGATTTACTTAAAACTGCAACTGTAGATAATGTGATAAAAGATGCATCCTTAAAATATGCATTGTATTTCAATAGTAATAATTCTTTTGTTTCTTATCATTAGTGCTTATTTTGGTGCGGACCGCACAAAAAACGGATCCGGACCAAATTATTTAATAATATCTTGGAATTCAAATTTTTGCTTAATTTTATGCTGAAACTTGAAGAACCATGAAGAGTATGGTAAGGTTTTAATAATCTTTCACTTACCAGGAAACATTTTAACCGACTATATGTGTCTATGGCGAAGATGTCTGGTAAATAATTCTGAACTTTATATGTTTGACATCGGTTTTCATGTCCTAAGGTTGATCACTTTTTTATCAGGTTTTGATTGATATTTTACTCCTTGGATCCTCGTGTTTTTGTTCATAAGAATCCGAATCCTAAACACTCCTAATCATAAAAGAAACAAATCTGTGAAGCTAGAGACAAAGGAATTGAGTCTTTGTCACAAACTCTGATTTTCTAATTCCTATATCTTTGCAGTCCAATGTTGTAGACATTTGACATTTTAAACTATGACTTCTGTTAGATCAAATAATATAAGTTTGAAATATCAAAGGTTTACGACATTGGGTTCAAAAGATATAGGGATTAGAAAAACAGAATTTGTGGCAAGGACTCAATTCCTTTAAGTTTTTTATATTCCTTCATATGAATGTCGTCTTCCTGAGACAAAAAATCTCTTCCATTTTGTTCTAAAGATTTTTATTCCTTTAAAATTATCATCGCAGTTGCGATTCTGAAGACCAGGCTTTACCACTTAAACTTCGTGGAGAGTGGAGACAGAGTAGAATATATGGCAGGGTAAGATGTTTTTCCAAAATATATGAAAACGTTTAGTTTTTTTCCAAAACTTGTACAAGGGGTTTCAGCCAAAGTTGATAAAATATTTTTTTGATAAATAATAATATTTAAATCCCTATATTTTTTTATTTTGATGGCGTGAAACTTTGATATTTCAACCTTAGACGTACTATTTTATCTTAAAGAATTCGTAATTTGAAAAAGTAAAAGTCGACGACATCGGATTTCAAAGATATAGGGATTAGAAAATCAGAGTTTGTTGCAATTCCTTTACTGATTTTTCTATAATATTTTCGGCAGTGATAACATTCAAAGCGTTTTATAAAAATGTCTGCAGCAAGGCAGGCGTTTCTAAGCTATGAAAGGGTTGATTTTTTTTCTAAAATCTAGGTTAGCTTTAGCTCTTTTGCAAAAATGTATTTGTATGACAAATTTGATAATTAGTAATTTTTATATTTATTGACATGTTTTTCAAAAATATTTTGTAGCAAAATGTATGTTTAGATCCCAAAACACATCCTACGAGATCTAATCAAGGAAGGTTTCATTAATACAAATATTCAAATATATTTCTGCAAAACTTTTCAACCCGGAACTAAAAGGTTTGAATCCGACTGTAGTCCCTGTTCTGTTAGGTCTGTTAGCCACGAAGTGGGATTTCTAATCCTTATATCCTTATATAATTAGATATTTCAAACTGTGAATTATGTTATTTTAATTAATCTAAGTTTCAATTATCAAAGTTTTACGTCATCAGAATGGATTCGAAAATTTGTGTTTGGGACAAAAAGACTCAGTTTCTTTGCGTTGCAGCTTTGTGATTTACAAATTCGAAGAATATAAAAACGCTACTTTGGACCAGCGTGGAAGGAAATATGTAAAATATAACATTTTTTAACAAATTTATTAAATTCTATTTTGCTTCTTTTTGAATCTACATTTATCCCAAGGATGGTTTTTTGCAAGAAAAGGAATGCCTAAAGTAAAAATAATGTTTTTTCAAGGGTAATGAAACATTAAAATTTTTAATAAACTTAAATATTTATTAACTCAAACTTTGAGCTTTTTAATTTTGTCGCTTTTCTCATGAATAAATCTATATGCGCCAAATGCAAACTATGCACTTGGGCCTTTCAGTGCAGAGGAAAACAATGGAAATTGCATTTAAAATAGAGAATAAAGTTTTTACAAAATGATTTTACAAATAATAAATATGAAACTTTTTTAACTTTTTGCAATATTTTCCCAACTGTGGAAACCGTTATTGTTAAACAAAGCTTAAGGAGATATAAAAATAAATTCCCTGTACGTGATAAAAATAAAAATAAAAGATTTTACTGGGAACTGTCAGAAAGCTGACATTTTTCTGTTTTTAACCCTATTCCTGCTGGGGGGGGGGTCAATTTGACCCCCCCTGTAGTTTTTTTACATAGCTTTTTGGAAAGCCTTTGACATAAGGAAACAAATTGCACAAGTTTTGCGAAAAAAAAATTGCAAATTTTTTGCAAACAACCTGTCAAAGGAAATTTGCACATTTTTAGCTTTTCTTGATTAAAAATCAGTTTATTTAAAATTTTGCAAAAATTTTTGCATATTTGAAATGGCAAGGTCAAGGGCTTTTTCAAAAATGTATAATTTTTCATTTTTTGGAAAAAAATTTTTTGCAAACATTTTTACCATATAACTGGATTTTGCGATTAAAAATTCTATTTTTGCAAATTTGCAAATTTTTTTGCAGATTCTAAAAGTAGAGCACAAGAGCTTTCCAATGATGTATCATTTGTCATATTTGGACATCAAACATGGGATTTAGAGGGGGGGGGGGTCAAATTACCCCCCCCCCAGCATATCCTGGTTTTCAAATACCCCAGCAGAGATAGGGTTAAGAACCTTATATATATGCAGATGTTAAATGTATTTATATATATTTGACTTGTGTCTGTTTAATTGTTAAAGAGTTTATTCATATTCAAAAACCGTTAAAACGGTTCAACTGATCGGTCCCTAATTTTTTGTGCAACTCATGTTTTAAATGTTTTAAAAAATTGTGCAAGGCAAAAATGTTAATCTTTGAAATTTTTGGAAATCAATCAAATTAAAAAGATAAATCCACGAAATTTTTAGTTATCTAATAAAAACATAAAAGTTTAACTAAAACAAGGAGCGTGAGTCACTGAAACGGTTCAAAAGCTGTGTAAAATATTTGTTTAAATGATTTCAAAATGAAAATGAATATAGAAACCTGTCACAATCAACTTTCATCACTTCTGCCTCACTCCAACCAACTTTACTAAGTAAGTTTAAATTGTTCCCTTCTATTTGATGCTTCTATGAAGAACATTGGATTTTAACTGTCCTGAAAGAGAATGTTAGCTTAATTTCATTTGACCTTCCAGTTAAGGTTTTCAAACTTTTACCTTTTATATTGGTAAATTTATCTTGGAAAAAACATCCCCACACCTGTAATAGGTGTGGGGTTGTTGAGTTGAAATCGAAACTACCTGCTTTGTATGGTTAGACAGACAGAAAATAATGTCGTCTTTTATAAATATATCAAAGCTAAACAAGGGGCATCCCGTTTTACAAAAGTAACCTTTAAACCTATGACCGAAATGATTTCAAGCATATATCTTTTATTGATCTACTGAAGCGTTTTAAAAGTTTGCAAACTATTATATATTTAAGAAATATCAATAGTTTCTTTTTAAAAGCTAGAGAAAAGCAAAATTTACTTTCGAATGAAAACCGATTTTAACATAAATTTTTTTTAGAAGGACACGAGTAATTGAACCACTGTGTTTAGCTCAAACTATTAACCGGGGTTCAGAACGGTTTAACCGTTATTAACATTTTATCTCCTCGATAATCAGTCAGTCCAAGTTTTAAAGGGTAGCGTTAAAAATCGGGCATTGCCTTCTTTGCCTGAAGGTCACTATGAATTACACTTTAATTCAGATTTGTTTGACTAAGAAATATTGTCTGGATAAAAAAGTTAAGTATTATTTCTTTATGGATAAACCTTATCCTTCATTTTATGTTTGGAAGCATTCCCTCTCCTTTATTTTTTATGTGCACATTGTATACAGTAATAAAGTGTTATCGGAACATTAGTGTTTGAAGATAGAAGGCGTTAACTTATGGTTTGGTGTTGTATATTTAATTTTAGATTTTAAATTCTTCATATTTAGTTTCATTCTGGCAAATGATAAATGCAATTCTTCAAATAAAAGTCTGCAAAAGTGTGTTGCTGACCATAGGAGATAAAAGAATAATTGGTATTTTTTTAGATTCGGAATGGAGCGCTTTTGGAATGCTTTATCTGTAAATAGAGATATCTATGATTTAGAGTATATTTCAACCATAGAGGTAAAATAATAATTAGAGATATTTATTTTTATCCATTTGTAGGAGTACAGTAAGATGTTAAATGTAAAATGTATTCTAGGCTCGAAATTATCCGTTTGTCGGAGTACAATTTCATCCAGAAAAGAACATTTTTGAGTGGAGCGAGAAGGAACGAAATATTCCTCATAATGAGTAAGTTTACGACATATTCTAATTCAAGTAAATTTTATGTAAAATTTAAATTTACACGTTTTCATTTTCTCTTTCTAAAGATCTATAAAAAAATCCCCCCCCCAGCAGGAATAGGGTTAACAAAATTCAATAAACCTAGTTAACAATTACTATCATTGATTTAATTATTGTTATTATAATTGTTGTTTCTATTATTATTATTATTATCATTTTTTTTATTATGATTATTATTATTATCATTATTATTATTATTATTATTACTATTATTACCATATCCAGAGCTGCTGTAAATGTTGGAAGTTACTTTGCTCGTTATCTGGTAAATATGGCACGGCGTAGCTTCCATTCTTTTGAAACCAGGTGATGCTATGTCAGATTAAAAAATTATTATATTTTAAAAATGTTAAGATCAGAATTTTCGTGTGAGTTTTGTTCATCTTGATTGCTTGTTCTCGATGATACCTCAATTAAAGTTATCCCTACAGGATTTCACCATCACGGAATATCGAAAAGGAATCATACTAATCAGTAGATATGCATAAGATCTACTGATCTCACAATATCCTGACTTCTGTACCGTTTTAAAAGAAAAACAAAGAAACATTTACATAATTTCCATTTAAAGATTGGTGAATTTCTGCAGCATCACATCGGACATGTAACTATAGCTATACCTTGCGGCTCACTTAAAATCAGATTCTAAAATGTTGCCGCGTTGAAGGAAATCACTTAATTCCAATGTTTGTTGGTCTACCCTGTATGTTCTCAAAGCAAACTCCGAGTTAATTTATAGTGCATCCATTAATTACAATAAAGTTTTCTCTATAAATTCTCTAATTCCCCTGAATTATTCAATTCTTTTGAATTAAATTAGTTTTATTAAAAAGTTATTTAAAATTCGTATTTTTGTTCATACGTGTCATTCCAAATCACTGTTGCTTTTCTGCTTTATTTTCCTGTTGTCAAAATTAAAATTATAAATTTTGCTTTGATTTCGTTCGTTCTCAAATTATCATTCAGTTTTCATCTATTTCATTCGTTTTCTCACTGAAATTGTTCGATGCAGTAAAAAATTGATTTGAAAAGGTTTGATAGAAAAAATTGTTCGTTCGTTTTTTCAAAATCTTTCGAAATATTCGTTTGTTTAGTAAAAAAATTTAACGAAATGGTTCTTGAACGATCAAGGTAATTTTTTGTCCGTTTTTAAAAAACGATAGTTTTTTTCATTTCTTTAAACGATCCAAGTCATTCGTTCATCGTTTTTTCTCTATGAACGACACCATTGTTCACGAAAACTTCCGTTCATTCTCAAAAACGTTGTTTGTTAAACGCGATGCCGATCTCTAGACTTATTTGTTCTTGGTCATTATAATCAAAAAGGAAAATAAACTTTTGTACACAATAAAAGGGTGTTAAAAAAAATCAACCTTTTTTCTCTCAGAGGCTTAATTATTACCATTATTACCCGATCATAATGAAATTAATATCGCAATGTCGAGGTCTCTGCGTTAGGACTTATCGGATTTGGTCAACCCTGCTTTAAATTAAGGCTTTTTATCTTTTGAATAGCCATGCACTACATTCCTCAGTAAACAGAAAAAAAAATACTTTACTTATGAATAAGATAAGAGTATTCATCTCTGGCTTCTATATCTAAATCGGCGACACATGATACATTGTTTGAAAAGGTAAAGGGTAGATTGGGTTTTTTGTCTTGGCTTTTTTACCCTTAAAACATTAGTCTGCATAATATGATTGAGTCATTCTTGTTTTTCTCCCTAAAAGTTTATAGTCCATTTAATTATTGTTGTATTGTAGTTTGGATGAAGAATATGCTCTGATCTACAACTATCAGCCTCTCTACTCGGAAAATCAACAAGTTCACATGACCTTTGAACAAATTTATCTCTTCTAGACGGAAGTTGAAAAATAAATATTTATTTAAATGCTAAGTTTTAATTTAAAATTCATGTCTCAAATTATATCAAAGAACGTATAGCGTCCATACAAATTCAGAAAGTTGCAACACACGACTCGGCTCATAAAAAATAAATTTAATTCCAAACAAATCATTCAGAAATTGCAACCTATATTCATAGGTAATTTTTCGACGCATTTGGATATAACTGATATTTCATAATTTTTTTTGATTTTTTAAAAATAATATTTAACTTACAACTTGTTTTCGCGGCTGGCGCTGGATTTTCGAATATCCCTGAAAAAAATTGAAATGTTGTCTTCATTATCAAAAATACTCGAAACAGGAATAAATGTTTTTCTCCATAATTTACACTGTAGCGCTAATTTTGTTAATTTTTCAGCTTAATGATTGAACACACTTTTGCCATATTTTATTTTGCAAGGACGGTCAAACGGTCAAATAAAAAGTCCATAACTTTCATACTACTTAAGCAACAGATATAAAATATATGTTTTTAAACCCCTAACCTTTCTAGACCTAAATCCCCCCCCATACGAAAAATGACCAAATCTTGATAGGGTTAAAATCCTAATATACAACAATCATTTAGGAAAATGTGGGGGGAAGGCTACTAAGAAATTTGCCATTTAATTATACCTCTATTGATTTTCGATCATCTTTAAAACCATCTTTGAGTAAAAATCATTGCATTGTAATCTTAAAAGAGTATATTCTAATAAGATTTAACTGTGTCTAACTAAATTTCTAACTGGTAGACTAAGTATTCAACGAAGTCAAAACTTGTGTGTACTGTTTTGAATCTCGGGATCAAATAATGATCTATACCTTTTGCGGATTAATTTAATTCGTCTTGGATATATCATAGTGGCTCAATTAACTCTGATTTAAGGATTAAGCAGTGATCCTTAAATTTAAAAGTTCCAACATTTCAAGATTACGGATAATCCGACCTTTATCTTGAAGGTTTTTTTCTTGCTTGCAACGATGTATTGCTATTAATTTCGCATCAAGCGAACAAATTTCTAGGTTGAGCTTGGATTAAGCTTAAATAAAACTGATACTGGTGTTTATAAGAAGAATGAGACTTTAATAACTTTAATAAGGATGTGACTTTAATAACTAAAAAGTCTTTACAGTATTTTGTTAGTTGCAGGGAGTGTCAGACAAAAGAGGAAATAATTCTATATAATCGTCTCAGGGTCACGCGTCGGAAGAAGCCTTCTTTTTTGGGTAACTCTGTATATGTTTGTTATTAAAAATATAATTCTTTGGGTCCTGGGAAGTGTATTGATTTTTCAGAATTAATTATTGGATATCTGGGGTGTATTCCCATAAGACTCATGTACACAAAAAGAAATGAAAAAAATACATTTTGGTGTCATAATTGATTCCATTATAATAGGTTCATTTTCACTGAATACATCTTTATTTCAATTATTTTCTCACAAATTAATTGATTACTTTCCTCAAACTTTAATATTTTCATCTACAATATTTAAAGAAGAAAACAATTGCTTACCAGAATACCATATTTGGAATAATCAGAACAAATTTGGAATAAATTGCATGTTTTGGTTGCGTTTTAAGTTTAAAAAATACACTTCTTGATTAAATCGAACTAAAAAAAATGTCAAAAGAACTGAGTTCTTGCCAAAAAAAGTGATTGTTTAATCCGTATATCTTTTCAATCTATTGTAATATACTTTGATCGTTCAAACTGTGAATTCTGTTAGATCAAAGATCAAATAGTAAAAGATTGAAATGTCAAAAGGATACACCATAAAGTTACAAAATATTGGGATTATAAAATTGGAGTTTGTGGCAAAACTCAGTCAAAAAGTTTGACCAATAATGTACGAACTGTTTTCCGTTTAAAACGGTTTAAGTTAAAACAGAATTAGTAAATGTACGAGAGTTATAAATGATTTGTAAAAGAACAGTGTTTCCTATAAATACAACTAATTGCAAGATTATTCAACACAAGTTTTATTTTCGTGGCAAATACAATTTAATGATCTATAAATTACAAGTTGCTATCCTCACTGAAATTATTTTGAGCCTCCTCATCGACATCTTTGGCGGAATCATCATCATCATCAATTTCATAAGTAGCAGAATAGCAATACACAGCAGCACCAGAGTAGTTGGTGGTATTATTACTAATGCAACTCAAATCTTGCTCATCTAGACTTTTACAGTTTAGCAGTTTGTCATCTATTGATATACTACTTAGATCAAGAGGGTCTAAGGTGTTTTCACATCCGTGCTCTTCACTTACTGATGTGCCCCAATTGGCTTTTTCCAAAACAGAATCCGTTGTGATGACTTCATCAAGTAATTTTTCCTGTACATTTGTCTCAGCACTTGAGTTTAATTCACCATGAACACATTTTGCTTCAGATTTTTCATTCTCAAACGATAAAGAGAAGGTTTCTCTATGATTGTAGGTTAATGATGTTCTACTTGATAGGTTATGTTTTATATTTTCAGTATTGCAAGACGCACTAGGTTTTTCTGAATTATCTAATATCTGGCAGGGTTTTAGTTCATTTTTTCTCTTAACCTTTTTAGACCTTACGCTCCAAATGGCTCTTCGATGCGAACTTAACTTGCTCTCTTTTTCCTGTCCAATTTGTTTATCTTGGGCCTGGTTAGGTTGAGGGGCTATCTGATTAGCTCTAAACCAACATTCCGGTGACACGCTTTGTCCATCTCCTTCTTCCCTGAAGCTAGCAGGACGTGCCCTTATTTTAGATATTTGTTGATTTTGATAGAAACAAATGGTATCCACACCTTCTTGTGACTCTTCTGGTATTTTCTGATAGCTTATAACACTGTTATCATCAAGAGAAGTAAAGTTATGTGAGTCAAGACTACGGCACTTAGATGCAAGCAAAACATTTATGTTGCATGTTGACAGAACAAGATCTTCTTTCGGATCCAGTTTCTGGTTTTTTACGGGGGTTAATGATCTATCATTTGTTGATATGGATTCACAATTGGAAGTTTCATTTCTATGGTTTTTGTTGTGCTTGTTTTTAGGATTCGTCATATATTGCCTTCTAGATGATTCAGTGCTAAGTGATTTGCCAGTTATTATTTTTTTCATAGGGTTGCTTTCTTGGGGACTTTTCTTTGAACTGTTTTGATTTAATGTTGTATTGTTTACAAAAGATTGTTTGAGAAATCTTCCACTATAGCTTAAAGGAGAGGCATGACAGCTTAGCTCAACTGGGGTATCCATTGAATAAGCCTTTTTAGAATAGCTCATCTTTCTTTTTAATTTATTAAACCTCATTCTCTGATCTTTTTCACTTTCGCTTCTAGTTACCATTCGTTGGTGGCGTACAGCATTGGACTCTTTGCAGTTGTAGCACAGTGTTGGTCTGTTGGGATAATCATATTGGGCCTTATTTTGTTTCCTTGGTGGGTCAGCGTTAAAATTGTTAATTTCTAACATCGGGTAGCTTTCACTGAGGAATATGGTTGTCTGGTATTCTTGAATATTGGTTGTATCACAATAAACCGCAATATCTTCACAAGTTTCTGTGTTTTTTTCAGTCTCTCCCTCATCTGGACCATCACATCTTTTAACATTGATGAATAAACTAAGAGGAATTTAAAAATATTTAGGGGAGTATCTTGAAATCTAAAAGGAAGGACTTTTAAAACTTAAATTAAATCGAAGATATATCAAACTTAGAAATCATATTTGACAATTGTTAAACCAGAACTGAAAAGTATGAAGTTAAGTTTAAGATATCTTATCATGAAACTTTAATTAAGGTGCCATCAATTCCTTGGCAGGTTACGTCCTCGTCTCCTAGAAGCCAACTCAAGCCTCCGCTCTCTGAAACAATTTACTAGAAAACATAAATGTTTTATGTTGAAGGGTTTTGTTCTGGTATATTTGGTGAATGTTAAATGTTTGATTTACGATGGTATCTGTTAAACATTTGTGTGCGGAACAATTATGTATGTATAGAAAGAGGCCTGCGGAAGTTTGCAGTAGAGACACGAAGAGAGTTTTTTATCTTTTTTTTTCTTTCTTTAGCAAAGGAATTGAGTCTTTGGAACAAAATCAAATATTTAAACCTAAATATCTTTAGAAATCGATGTTGTAAACCTTTGATATTTCAAACTCAAATTATTTGATCTAACAGAATTCTTAGTTTGAAATATCTAAGGTCTGCAACATTTGAATCCAAAAATATAGTATTTAGAAAATCAGAGTTTGTGGCAAAGACTCAACTCCTTTACAGATCATAATAGGTTTGGAAGAGAGATAATATATTTATTTATAACAAATTTCCATATCATAATAGGTTTGGAAAACAGATAATATATTTATGTAAAACGAATTGCGGAGTTCTCCGGAATAAAGAACGTCATACGCCACTCATACATGGAAATATTATTTGAATATATTTTCTCGGAAGAAATATTTCATATTTCATATTTTTATTCAACTACAAAGCACGAGATAATACAAATAAAAAAATCTGACACATTGGGGCCAATACAGGGTCCTGAATATAAAAATAAAATATAAAATCTATTTTAACATTAAACTACTGTAGAGTGTAGATCTTTCATTTTTCTTCGAATTGTTTGTTATATGAAAAAATTTAAAAAACAATGCGGTGAACTGTTTTTTTTTTAAATTTTCTTATATTTTGTAATCATAGCGAATTCCGAAATATTCGGCAAAGGAATTGAGTTTTTGTCACAAAATCTGATTTTCTTATCCCTATATCTTTTCATTTCAATGTCAGAGACCTTAAATTTCAAACTATGAATTATTTTAGATCAGACAATAATAGTTTTAAATATCAAAGGTTAACACCATCAGATTGCAAAGATATAGCAATTTGAAAATCAGAATTTGTGGCAAAAACTCAGTTCCTTTATTATGGTTTACAGAAAAATCCTGTTCTCTTTACATATTTTACATCCAGATAGAAATATGTTTTCTTAATCAAATAATACTGATGTTTCTCAAAGGGACTATTAGCGTAATTTCAAGTGGCCTTTCATATAAAGAGGTGCTTCCCCGATTAACAAGTTACCCTATAAAAACCCTTTGACGGATCAAGGATATTAATCTAATGGACCGCTTTAAACTGTTTAACACATTCTAGAAGTGGCAGAAAATTAATATTTTCTTTTGGGTGTTTAAAACAGTTTGTCACGTTAAAAAGACGATTTTTCATTAGACGCTAGCAACGGTATCAGTTGTTTCGAGTTAAAGCTGCAATCAGCGCACATTGAAATATATGTAAGAATACAAGCGGTTTTAGGAGTTTACACACAAAATCTCTAAACTCGATGAATTTTCAACGGTTTAACCCTATTCTCAGACCAATACTTTTTGAGTTATGTAAAAAAAACTACAGGGGGGGTCAATTTGACCCCTCCCCAGCGGGAATAGGGTTAAAGGGTACCATTGTAAATCGGGCATTGCACTCTTTTTAGAGTTATTAATTTACAAACTACAAAAGTTGACCCACTAAACTTGGAATCTCTAAACCAAGCTAAGAACCTTCCCGTGGTTCTACCGATTTCCCCGAAATGTAAGACAAATCGGTTCTGGGGTTCCTGAGTTGTGATAGGACAACCACACAGACAAACAACTTTAAATATATATACTAGCTTGGGGACCAAGCATTGCGTAGTGTAGGGAAGTTAGTCCCATCATTTGCCTGCACCTGGTTGTAAATCACGAAATAGCTATTTTTCCATATAAAAGTTGTTCCACTTTACTTAGAATAATGAACTAAGCTAAGAACATTCCCGTGGTCCTACAGAGCTCCCCAATCAAAAATTGAGGCAAATCGGTCCAGTGGTTTCTAAGTTATGATCGGACAAACAAACAAACAAACCAGACAAACAGAGATTACGACTTTAAATTTATATATAGATATGGACAATAGGATGTACAGAGTGATAGCCAGAAAACTCTGAAGTAGAAAGACGACTTTTAGAATCGAGTTATAACTTTAAAAAGTTAAATGAGTAAAAGAAACAGCGATTTTAATAAATTAGTGATTTTATAAGTGTCTAGTTAAACTGTTTAGACACTTAAGTATTGCTGTATGTGTCTTCGTCCTATTCTATTGTTGTATGCATCATCAGTGTAGTTGAAGAAAAATAGTTTGTTTTATCATAAGAGAATCAATGATTCTTGAAAGAAACATTCCTTTTAAATATGAAGTAAACAACCTTGCACTTTGCATTTTAGACTAAACCCTGTTTACAGAAGATTACTGTCTGGTTCTATATATCAGAATATCAGCTCAACTTTACATCAACATCATTTTTAGATAAAAAACAGAATATATCTAAAATATAAACATTTTACAGGATTACCCACAAAAATGAGACGTTAAAGGGACTGTAAGCGCAATTTTTAAGTAAGTACAAAGATTGCAATGTCCGATTCACAATGGCACTCTTGAAGCTTTGAAGACGACTTTTTTTACTATAGTTGGCTCCCCCAGAAAATGCGTCAAATTTGCGTAGATTTTCTGATGCGCTATCTTTAGGGTAAATTAGGTAATTTAAAAAGCCCCATTTTAAGCCTAAAGTGAGGGCATGTGCTAGTTAGGAAAGTCAAAAAAAAATTATTAATGTCCAAGAAACGTTAAGGGGGGGGGGGGACCCCCAACCCAACTGGAATAGGTCACATATTTATTGGTACATATTTTCCAGACTTTCTTCGCGTTAAATTAAAGCATATTTTAAATTAAGGTTGTTTGTCTCATATTTCTGTGTAAAATGAAAACTAGAAAAGCTACGAAGTTACAAACATCCATATACGGGGTGTCCCAAAAAACATGGGAATTCAGTGACGAATTCGATATCGTCATTTTAAATAATTCTTTGATTTAATATAGTGATACCAACTGAGAAAACTGCAATCTGTAAGAGTTTAGTCTGCTATGTTTACATTTTGTTTGTTTATGTTTTGACTGCATACGGTTGTACTTAGTAAAACAAGAAAATTGCAGTATACAAACAGAGAAAACTTGTCCGTCTTCACTGTTCATCTTGCAGAGACATTATAGACACATCTTTACTCAAAGAAACTTCCTTTTTGCAGCCTACCTTATTCAAATTATTTAGTTCTAACCCGACCCCACACTAACCAATTTTGTTGATTTAACAATCAACAGTATAAAAAAATAACAGAGCGGTTAACTATAGGGTTTCCAGCGCAAGTGGATTTTACTTGCGCGCAATTGCGAGCCCTTGCGCGCAAGTGAATTTAATTGCTCTCAATTCCGTAATAATTGCGCGCAAATGAACGCAACGGAATTGCGCGCTGTAGCGCGCAATTTTGTCCAACTTTCTTGCGTTGTGTTTCAACTTTTTGATAAAATTCAATTTAAACCTTATGGAACGCAATAAATGCAATTAATTATTTCGCAATTCCTTTCAACAACAAAATATTCAATTTAAACTTAGGTAGTGGCATATAATAGACTGAATTTCACTAACATTTCAGTCTCAAATGCAAAGAAAATTGAATTTAAACTTAATATTTTGTTTTATAATATTCATTTGCAGCATGATAACGAGAAAAATATGGCATAGGAAGAATAAATACAGTTTAGACTCAATAAGTGATTAAAAAAGTTTCTAATTAATTTTGTTCGACTTATAATGTAATATTAAATACACTGTGATATTGTCTTTGTGTTCCGTAGTTTTCTGGTTCTCACTGTAGCAAAATATCTAATTTTGATTAAACGAACCTTACAATTTTAACCAAATAAATTTCCATTTTAATGTTTATCCAATGTTAACAAATATAAAATGTATCATATTAAATTATTTATTAGTAGCTTAACCACAAGAAATTTTAAAATTTGAAAACTGTAGAACCAAGTGACACTCCATGGCCTCGATTATTTTAAAATCAACAGAGATATTTAATTCCATTCTTGTATCTGCTGCATAAATTTGTAAGTATAACATTTAAAATTATTGATTTTTAGGTATGAAACCAATTTCGATGCACGGAATTCCACGCAATATTTAATTGCTTCCTTTTTCGCAATTTCAGCGCAATTGCGCGCAATGAAATGGCGCAAGCGGAAGCAACCATTGGATGCAATTCCTCACAATTGCGTGCAACAGAATTCCGATTGGAAACCCTAGTTAACCATCGTCAATGATCAGTGCTAGAAATAGTATGCAATCGTTAATTCGAAAACGAAACGAAAATGGATCCAGCTGAAGGCCGGTGCCCGGTACTCATTAACGAACATGATTGCAAAAATCAAGAACATATCAAGACCCTCTGTAGATTGCAGTTCTTTTAAAGTACCAAAGCAGGCTTCCCTGTCACTAAAAATTGCAACGCCGGATAACATATTTCCTTCTGATGATACAGAGACCTGCTTTTGTCGAACACCATGAGGAATTCTAGATTTTTTCAGACTTCTTATAGCAGACACAGCCCAAGTCCAAAATGAGTCAACTCCTAAATAAACAAAAAAAAATACAAGAATCTAAGAGACTGCATCGGTGTGTATATTCAAGTGATCCTTTATTTCAGGAGAATACCTTATTTATCTTCATATTCACTTACACCTTTATCTAAAAAATAACGTGAAATATATATACTGTCTCATTTTTCAACCTTTTAAAAATGCATTGTGTTTAATTCTGACAATTTCCTTCATGCACTGTCTCAGAAATCCTAAATTGACAATAATAGATTTTCTAATTTAAAGACTTTAAAATTTAAAATATACTGTTTTGAATCGGACATGACATTAAATGTTTTGCATTGTATTCAAACCATTTTTTCCCATGTTAAAGAATTCCTAGAATATTAGCTCTAAATTTAGAATGCTGAGTTAAGATAAATCAAATTTATTCCTGAGAAATGTGTTTATGACCTCAGAGAAAAGATCTGATTTAAACATTTTACAATTGGGGCTCCCAAAGGCACAACTACAGGTTTACGAGGTTGAAATTGGATAAAATTAGAGAATTATGCCTTTTTGTTCGGAATAATTGGGATTTCTAAGTTTTTCCCTAGAAACTTACAAAAGAGAAATTCTTATTTGATGCATTTTATTTTTGTATATGTAAAATATAAACCTGTATTTCCTTCATAAATCATTATTAAATGGATTATATAAAAAACTTTATTATCATTATCACTTCTTTTTACTATAATTTTCATTATCATCATAACTATTATTGTTATTATTATTATTATTATTATTATTATTATTATTATTGTTATTATTACTTTTATTATTATTATTACTATTATTATTATTATTATTATTATTATTAGTATTATTAGAATTATTATTATTATTATTGTTATTTTTATTATTATTTTTATAATTATTATTCTTATTATTATTTTTATTATTATTACTTTTATTATCATTAATAATCTTATTTATCTATCTTATTCTAACCTGACATTCCATTTTGGGATCGGTTTAAACTCTCAGCAGAAAAATTAAGAATATCCCTCCAAACTTGCCAAAACCTATATATAAAACATTACAGATTACTTTTATTTGAAGTGATACTGAAATGGAAAGAACAGGTGATAGGTACTTTCCCAAATGCATTTTCCCAAAGGCGACTTCCCAAGTGACAACTTCCCAAATGTCCAAATTCCCAAGCGGCAACTTCCCAAAGGTTAGGTTAAGCACTCTCAGGTGCTGCAGGCTGTAATGGGTGACAGCGTTGAGGCTAGGATGGGCAAGGGGGCTGAGCTCCGTGGTTAGAACAGGCTTGGGGCCGAGTGCTGCGGCTAGGACATACTAGGGAATTTGCCGCTTGGAAAATTGTAAATTTGGGATGTTGCCACTTGGGAAAATACCCTTGGGAAATTGCCATTAGGTGTTAGGGAAAAATCCTTTTGAAAAGTATCTAACATCTATTCATTCGATGTTTGATCCTTTGAAAAATTATGTCTTTTGCATTGGTGATTTCTTGCATTGTCAATGAGATGTTAAAAGAATTTTTGAAGTCCCTGAAGTCGCTCATGCCCATATCTTTGGCGTTTGCGGATCTAATTTTATCTTTTTTCAATTGTTAGAGTTTAGTGTAATATACAAACAATTAGTGAATAACTTTTTTAACATTTTTTTTTATTTTAAAGGTTCTGAAACAATTATTTTATTTTCAAATAACTTTCCTTACAATTAAGCCAAAGTTTACTCCAACGCAAAAATGGTCGTGTTAGCATATATATATAGTATAATCTCTGTTGGGTGTATGTATATTTGTTTGAATCTTCGATCTTAACTTATTGTCCACTTGACTGCTAAATAAAAGAATAAAAAAGCTTACATTTAAGGATTTGATAACAGTGAAACTGCTGAAATGATTAATGTTTATTATTGTTGCCTATTTTTGCATATTTTTGCAAAACTTTAATATTCACAAATATTCTAAACAAATTTAAAAAAGATACATCCTTAATATATAGTATGTATTTATATGTATCGATGAAACAAAATAAGTTTTTTTAACAGTGTTATACACTGCAAATAATTTTGATTTACCTGAAGAGCGAATATAACCAGATTGAGAGTATAAATGCAATAATCAACAATTCCTAAACATCCAAAATATACATCCCATTAAAAAGGTATAATATAGAAAATCTACATTTGATGGTTATGAAAATGGGTTCTAGATTTCGGACTCATTGGACTTTTGAACAAAGTTCTGAGAGTTATTTTTATTTTATCATTGAATTTTCAATTATGGAGTTATAAAAACGACTGGCAGATTCATGCGGCAGAAATAATGCAAATTATTTTATTAATTGCAGATTTATTTTTGATTTATCGTATTTATTTATATATATACTATTATCAGATTAAATAGGTTTTCAGGGTAACAGGGTATCTGCTATGAAACTCTTTTAATGGAGGGTAATTTGGAATCACACAAATAATTAATAGTTACTTGATGTGGTTACCAAGCAAATAGTTCATTGCACTATTAAAAGTCAATAATAATAATTAAGTCTAAAATACGTATTTCTATTGCAGAGTTTTCTGGTTATCACTGTGCTTTCCTCAAATTCTCAAAGTTGCGTTTTTTGCTGGAAGCACTTTTATTTGAAATATGTGTTTTACCTTTATTGAAATGAACCCTCAGCATTATTTGATATTTATCGTGGACTATAGTTACTGGGAAATGTTTTATTTATTGATTTCCCATGTTTGCTCACATTTTTATACATTGTACAACAGTGTTTAGTTAAAACACTACACACAAAATACTTACATATTAATCAATTTTTCATAGAGAAAACAAAATATTGAATTTTTCAATACAAAGACTGTGAATTATCATGCACTATGAAAGATCTGCCATAATGCAACAATTGAGTGCCATTTTTATATATGTTCAAATATCTTTAGTTCCCAAAATCAGAGACAATTTAGTTTTGTTGACATTTGAATCAAATTTGTTTTCAACATGAAGAAAATTTGCTGTCTAATATGACATTTTTTTTCTTCATAATACTTCTTATTTTAAAATGAATCGTTTTTTTTAATTTAAAAGAATAAAAGATACAATAAAAGATAAATGCCAAATTGTACAAAATTATTATTTATATTGGGTTAACTTGGGGCCTCTGAACTAGGGTTTCAAATCGAAATTTTTTGCATGAAAATCGTGCAATATTGCGTAAAACTTTTCTTACGTTTTGAGTAAATATTGCACAAAATTTTAAAATAATTTTGCATTGATGCGCAAAAGCTATTTTGTGCAAATTATGAAGAAAATCTTGGTTTTTGCGCCTTCGTTATTTCTGCTATTTCGTTATTTCGAGATATTTCGTTATTTCAAGCTATTTCGTCATTTCGAGCTATTTCGTTAAATTTCGAGAAAAAATTCCAGGAAATCAATGAATCTAAAATTAAACCAATCAGAGCCCTACTTTACTCCGGCTTGCTCTCATCTGCACATTTGATGGTGGCCTTATTTCTAGGCTTTTAAATCACCATTTAAAATTAAGACAATTTGGTACATTCGATAGACAAACAAACAGACACACAAACAAGAGAAATGTATACAAATCTACATAGATTAATGATAATGTTAGATGAGACGCACATCCAGTGGCACCTTTTCAGCGTTTTTTCAAAACTTATTTATCATAAAATAATTTTAGTAACGAAAGTAACTAACATTTTTACTGTGTCCAAACTATAGGAAAGGATAATAATGAATTGTTGTTCATGAATAAAATACTGCAGATATGGATGTTGTTTTTTACTGAAACTGATTCACATCACACTGTCAAAATATTTAAATCTTTTATATTTGTGCAATATGTAATGAAACAAATATTACTTATTTTCGTATTCATCAACAATTTCATGCAGAAAAAAAATATTTATTTCGGATGAATGCGCAATTTCGTGCAAACCTTTTTTCGTATTGATACAAAAATGATGCAAAATTTTGTGCAAATAGGTCATTTCGTGCAAAAACGCGAAACCGTTGCGCACTGTTTCGTGGAAACCCTACTCTGGACCCTCCCCGCCTGGAAAGGGGGATCCCAGGACCATGAATCGTTAAATTATTATTGTGATTTTTAAATTAGGAACTCCACACAAACATGATCATTAGACAAATAAAATTCTATGAATTAACTTTGTTACCTTAAACCGAAATGTATTCTGAGACAAGGGAGAGTGAGTCCAGTTTCTATAATTATAGTAAAATGAGAAAAACATATTTTAATCAAAGTAAAGAATTGTTTACTTATTCAAGAGACCGTTGACTTAATTTCAGTTTAAAAAGAGGTTTGCAGGATTCACAATAGTAACTTGCAAACCGTGTTCCAAGCAATAAATGTCAAGCATCTTTGTGTTTTAATATTTTTATTTAAAAATCAATAATTTTTATTTTGGTATTGCTTGAATGTGACTTTCGGATTAATGCAACTGAATAGAAGAAAACAATTAATTGCAAACAAGAGAGTTATGCCCGATTAAAAGCAGAAATCTTTAAACCTTCCTCCTTCTGTCTAAAAATTCATATTTTTTTGTGGTTTGTCTATAATTTCTTTTTTCATGCTAGATAAAAATTTAAAGCGGACTGTTGTGAATTGGACTTGCAACTCTTTATAAATATGTAAATATACAGGGTGTCCCAAAATACCTTAGGGGTACAGTAGGGTGTAGTAAAATGGGATTATTATCATTTAAATATATTCTCAGCTAGGTGTAATCTTTCTTTAAGGCTGGCAGTTTTGGTGTTAACTGTGCTTGTTGGTTTACTCTGATATTTATCTTTTTATTATTATATAGATAGATTTCTATATATATTTACTTTTGCTTTTACATTCTAAAAGCTTGAATGTTGAAATCTGAACCTAAAATGTGGAGTTTGTAAAATCAATAATCTTTTGCTTTTGTATTTTTATAGGAATTGCAGGATGGAATAATAATAATATATGAATAATGGAATTCAAGATGTGATTAATTGGATATTAAATAAAATTATGTTTTTGTGAATAAAGATAGGAATAGAACTGATTAAAAAGGGAAACTTGAACCCTAAAGGGGCATTCAGTTGAAGACTTGAGACAAGTCAAGATCTATTTTAAGAGACAAACCTTTCATTCCTTGTTATTATATTCTATTGAGAATAGAGGGATCTTATAGAAGTGTTATATTTGGTCCTAACACTACATTTGGTGGCAGCAGTGGGATCTGTTGAACTGATAGACCGAGAATTGAATTAAATAAGGGGATTGGTCTGGAATAATCAAGCTGAATCATGGCTGTAGATAATCAGCAAGATATGAGAAGAGAGCTCCAAAATGCACTTTGAAGTGTGCCAATTTTTAATGAAGATGGAGGAAATATCGGTAGTTTCCGAAACCATTTGCATACTTTCCAGCTTTAGATGGTCTTGAATGGAATAGAAAATGGTGTCCATCAAAAATGTGCTTTGATATACAGCATTCGTGGTAGGAGTCAAGATAGAGTGGCTCATCTTTTTATTGCAGCTGGAGAGGAAGCTCCAACTTTTGCTGTTGTTGAGCAGACTAAAAAGCAGATTTTCTTGCCTGAAGGGGAAGTGCAGTTATCAAAAGTAGAGTTCTGATTGAGAAAACAAGGATTAGATGAAGATTTTGGAACGTTTTTCTCCATTAAAAGTTCCCTCTTCTTGGAAGCCTATCCAGAAGGGACAGAGTTTAGCATTTTTTTTTGGATCATTTGATAACAGGCTTGTACAATCCGGTTGTAAAACGGTTGTTGAGAAAATCTGACCCAACAAATATGGAAGAGACTCCGCAAAATCTTTTGCGGATAACCGCTTGCGAGAGACAATCAGTTAGTGAAGGATATGGAGAATCAACTTAGCACAGCAGCCTAAGCACTGTCTTAAGTGTCATAAATCTGGACTTTTTCAAAGAGATTGTAGAAATCAAAAGAAGAAGACCGCAGGGAAAGTGGTGAGAAACGTTGCCACAGATGTGGTCTTCAGGGCCATTTGAAGAAACAATGCTGGGTAAATTTAGAGAAACAGAAGAAAAAAGAAAACTCTGCCAGAACAGGAAAAGTCCAAGCATTCCAAAATGATGAAGAAGGGGATCCTTGCTGCCCTTGGAATTAATAAAATAGGATCGGGTTTTCCCTGAGGGGCTCTCTACTAGGGGGAGATAGTCCCGGTTTTAAGGCTGAAATATCCCCTAAACTGAAATCTCATGTTCCTGTTGATATTCTTTTGCCTGAAGGTGGAATTACAAGGGTAATGGGTCTGGTTGATACTGGTAACTTGGTATCCCCTGGATTATGTTTCAGTGAAAAGTATGCCCAAGAGGTGGGTTTGAAGAAAGAAAAGCTGAGACCATTAAGCATTGGGACTGCAGCTACTGGCTCAACCATGGCCTTGGTTGGAGCTGTAAGGAATTTACGGTTGAAGATTGGGAAAGTAGAGGTTTTTCATCCAATAAGCTGGGTAATAAGAGACTTGACCAGCATTATGAATATTGGATATATGTTTCTGAGGACCCACAAATTATCAGTTATGTTGGATGGCAAGGAGCCAGTTTTACATCAAAGAGGAAATATTGAATTGGTGCAGACCTTGGCACCAGGGAAGTCAGGACTTTTTTTTAATGATTTTACTCCCACTAAGTTAAGTAAATTAAAATTGAAAACTGTAAATTCTAGAACTAAGAATGTTGCTAATATTGTAAAAAAAAAGTGTCTAACAAACTTTTTTTCTATTCAAAGGAAACAGTCCAGAGGAAGCTACAAAGGACAGTTGGCACTGAGCTGTCAACTGCAAGGTAAGATTACACCTGTAAAATTTGATGAGAATAAGATTTTATTGCCAAAAAGTATGACCAAATTGAGCATGGGGGTATACTAAAAGGTTGCAAATCTATTTTAGAACATGAGTTTTTGCTCAGATAATGAAGTGTTTGGTATGCCAGGAGTGTATCCTGTTAGAAACAGCAAGGACAAAATAATGGTAATGAATTTGAATGAGCAACCCAAACTAGTAAGGAGAATACTCCTGTGGAGGTAAATGTGCTCAAGGAGGGGTCATTGAGAACTGAGAAAACAGTTACTAACTTAAAGGACCAACCAAAAACAGATGTAAATGAATTATATGATAAATTGAAGATAGAAGAGAATGAGATGTTTAAAAAACATCCGAAGATAAAGAAGAAATTGAAATCCTTCATTTATAGATATAGACATATTTTTGCTACTCCTGAGCATGGAGTAGGCAGAACTGACATTTTGGAGGCTAGTATTAAGTTTAAGCTGAGTTTCAGAAGCAGGTTAATGAATGGTTAAAGCATAAGATTGTGAAACCAAGTAAATCTCCATGGAGTAATCATGTGGTTCCTGTTGCTAAGAAAAATGGAGAGACAAGATTTTGCTTAGATTTTAGGAAACTTAACCAGAGTATTATACAGGATAGTTACCCCTTACCAGGGATAGATGTCTTGATTGATAAATATGCAGGAATTAAAATATATTCTGCTTGGATGCAGTGCATGCTTACTTCACCATACCATTGGAAGCTGGAAGTAGAGAGTATACAGCATTCCCCACTAGTACTCAATTACTGGAGTTTTGTAGACTATCTTTTGGGATCAGTATGGCTGTCAGTATAAATTCAAGGTTCATACACCAAGTATTAAACCCTTTGTCAGGTAAGGGACTTAATGCATATTTGGATGAACTTTTGCTCTTCCATAACAAAATGGAAGATCATCTCAGTAAGTTAGAAGAGGTATTTCAAGCACATGAGACAGCTGGTATTAAGCTTAAGGCAGAGAAGTGTCAACTATTTAGATCTGAATTGGTTTACCTAGGCCATTATCTCACTGCTGATGGAGTAAAAATGGTGCCTAGTTACGTAGAAAGGATTTTGTCTTGGCCAACCCCAAAGACAAACAAGGATTTATCTAAATGGTTAGGCTTTGTGGGTTACTACAGATCTTTTATTAAAGATTTCAGTATGCTAACCCAAGAGATGTCCGCTCAGAAAAAGAAGAAGAGTTTGGAGTGGACCACCTTGATGGAAACTAAGTTTTAGAAGATAAAAGAAGCTTTTAAGGAATCACTTTTGAGAGCAACTCCGGATTTTAATAGCAAAGAAGAGTTTATTTTGACCACAAATTAGAGGAGCTTTGTCTGCCATTCTGTCCCAAGTACAGAAAGGGAAAGAAAGGTTAATTGCTGCTGGGAGACACAAAACTACAATCAGGGAGAAAAATTATCCCAGTTGGAAAGGTTAGTTAGCTGCAATAGTTTATGGTTGCAGGAAATATAATCATATAATAGGGCAGCTTTGAAACAATTGAATAACCTTTTACCTACAGGGGGTATCCTGAGTAGATGGTATGAAGAGCTGGCCAGTTTGCAGTTCAAGGTTGTTCATAAGAAAGGATCTGAGAATAGTAATCCTGATACACTAAGCAGATTAGACCATCTTCCTGAACCACAATTAGAGGAAGAAAGGGAGCAGGCTGAGTTCATTGGAGCAGTAGAAACTGAACTGACCAGAGCCAAGATTCTAGAGGCTCAAGCACTGGACGAAACCCTGAAATTTGTGAGGAAGTGGCTTTCTTCATGACAGGTACCTAGCAAGTATGATTTAATGGGTCAGTCTCTAGAAGTTCATAGGTTTAGACAATTGGTAGGAGCTTTGAAAGTTTCCAAAGATGGTGTATTGGTTTTGGAAGCAGAGGGATGCTCTGAAACCAGTGGTTTTCTACTACTGTCACCAGCACCTTAGTGCTGGTCATTATGGTCTAGCTGCTACCCGATCTCAATTGGTAAGGAATTTCTTCTACCCCGTGGACCTAGCTAACAGGATTAAGTTGTGCTCGCAGTGTATTGCTAAGACTACTAAAGAGCATGATAAGAAAGGAGAGCATAAATCATTAAGACATGGTTTCCCTTTGCAGTCAGTGGCAATTGATCTGGTAGGACCTTTTGAACCAGGGAACCATGATTACAAGTATATCCTTACTGTGTAGGATCAATGGAGCTGGTACATTAACTGTTATCCAATGCGAAGTAAAGAAACCAAAGAGGTGTCAAAGACCGTTATGGAAAGGTTTGTAGCTAACATTGGTTGTCCAGTATCTGTCCATAGTGATAATGGAACTGAGTTTACATCAGAGATTTTCAAGTCTTTGATGGATGAGTTAAAAATACAAAAAACTTATACCCCTTCCTACAACCCCAGGAGTAATGGGAAATTAGAGCGATGGCATAGAGATTTGAATGCTTTTATGAGAGCTGCTTCAGCAAGAGAGGATCCTACTTGGATTACATATCTACCTGCTCTAACTTTAGTCCATAATACAAAGGAGCACAGTGCAACTGGGGTTACACCTAGTTTAGCTTTCCTGGGAAGGGAACTGAGGCTTCCTGTAGATTTATTAGTGGGGTTACCGCACCAGGACCATAGATCAGTACATGAACATGTGAGGAACACTTTAGACAAGTATAAGGAAACCAGGGGATCAGTGTTGGTATTTATCACCAAGGAAGATACCAGGGAAGAGTTTGAAAATGACAAAACAATGGATTGGACCATTGGAAGTGGTTGAGTGGATAGCACCGGTTCTGGTTAAGGTTAGGAACCAGAGAATACCTGATAGGGTATGGGTGGTGCACACCTGGCACATCCGACCATACCATGGCATGGTTGATGGCCAAGCACCCAAGAAAGCTGATCTTGAGGATGAGGATGACCCAGAGGCTGAGGAGATAACCTCTGCTCCTGGATCAGGTCCGGTAGAGATAAACATTCCCATAAATGTACCTGTGGAAGTTCCAGTGATGGCTGACAAGGAGAGGATACCTTTGGAAAAGGATCCAGTAGAGGTTGCTGAATCAGCCAAGGTGAAGGATCAGGTAGAACCTGTAGTCAACCATGAAGCACGAGTTAGGGGGAAAATTAGAGGAAGATCACCGGAGGTTGAACCAAACAAAAGTAGAATAAAGAGGAGGCATGAGGACAGAAGAGGTCAAAGAAGACGGAGGCCACGGGCTGCAGATTTGTCCTCTGAACCTTCAAAGAAACCTAGCAAGTTTGGTAAATTGGTATATTCTTCTGCATCTTCAGAAAGTAACCAGGAAAGTAACAGGGGAAGTTCTGAGAGTGAGTTATCTAGTGAGGAGGTTTTAGCCCTGAAGGTATTATTGAAGCCAGGATCAGATTATCCTACTCAGGGAAGTGAAGGTGCAGCAGGCTATGATGTCATGGCGGCCCAGACGGTAGTGGTACCGGCACGCCAGATACGGGCGGTGGATCTTAACCTAGCCTGTCAGCTGCCTAGGCAGTATTTTATGCAGTTGTGCAGTAGATCCGGGTTAGCCAAGAGAGGAATAATAGTCATTGCTGGGATTATAAATAGTGAATACACAGGTAGTATTAAAACTTTAATATACAACACTACAGAGGAGGAATATAAGGTACAGAAGGGAGACAGAATTTGGCAAGCCTTAATACTTAAATATCCTTTTGGAGAGTTTGAAGAAAAGGAACTGGAACCTACTGGTAGGGGTACTGGTGGTTTTGGTTCTACCAGAAATTAATTCCTATTCTATTAATTATTATGACTGTCTGCAGACAAATCTAATTAAGAAATGTGAAAAAGCAACAATTTGTCAAAGAAATAAGCCAGAAGAAACTATTAAAGCCTTGAGTATAATATAGTGCAAAGGAAGAAGATAAATAAGTTGGAAGGTTATAGTTGTTCTGTGAAGTCCTCTACATTCCACTTCAAGTGTGGAGCATGGAGATAATGAATATCTATTTATCAACTCAGATCCAACATGAGAAGATACAGAAAAGGAACAAAAAGCTCAGAAATAAGATCAATGAAGAAGAAGAAATGCAGGAGTTAACATCAGGATTTGGTCATATGATTTAAATGTTTATTATTTTTACTTACTTTGAAAATTCAGTAAAAATAATGGGGGAATTGTAGGAAAATGGGATTATTATCATTTAAATAAATTTTCAGCTAGGTGTAATCTTTCTTAAGGTTGGCAGTTTTGATGTTAATTGTGCTTGTTGGTTTACTCTGATATTTATCTTTTAAATTCTTTATTATTATATAGATAGATTTCTTAAGTGCAGGTAAATTACTTTTGCTTTTACATTCTAAAAGCTTGAATGTTGAAATCTGAACCTAAAATGTGGAGTTTGTAAAAACAATTATCAATAATCTTTTGCTTTTGTATTTTTATAGGAATTGCAGGATGGAATAATAATAATATATGAATAATGGAATACAAGATGTGATTAATTGGATATTAAATAAATTTATTTTTTTGTGAATAAGGGTAGGAATAGAACTGACTTAAAGGGAAACTTGAACCCTAAAGGGGCATTCAGTTTACCCATTCCTTGTTATTATATTTTATTGAGAATAGAGGGATCTTATAGTAGTGTTATATTTGGTCCGAACACTACATCCCGTATTATATACTGAGAGAACAATGTTTGTTCAATTTTTACAATCATGGTGTTGTAATAGAATTGTTATAGGAATCTATACTTATTTTTGGTTGTACATCGCACTTTTCTTTGCAAAACAGAGGGGTGTAAATTACAGTAAATACAAAATGGGGTCGGTCATCAATATTTAGGGTACACCATAAACCTCTTATTCGAGTCAAATAAGCCTAGGTCCCTTAAGTATTTTTTTTAGAGAATTCTCCCAAGCATAGTAATGTTGTGCTTTAGATTTAAAATCTGACTGAAAAGTGGTATTTTCGTGAAAACTCTCAAAATGGGTATCTTAACACAATTAAGAGACCAAACTAGTACTTTGGCGGGCTGCTGCGCCGGCACCCCCACATCTTTTAATAATAGTTGTTAGAATCTATATATATCTTTTTAAATTATGCTGAATCCATTGTAATTTCTTGTAAAAAATCTGAAGTATATGTTTTCCCTTGAAATAGTTATCTGTAACAAAGAGGACATTGTATTTTATTGCAGGTTTACAGGATCCATTTAAGCATAAATATTTGAACGAGAAAAGTAATTGTAAATTAAAATCATTTTTAAATCAATGATACAAGTGATACAATTTGTGTAAATGAAAAGATTATCAGGATATATTCATTTTGTCTATTATCACCATGAAACACAACTCAAATGTATTGTTACAAAAACCAGTTACCCCCCTGACCCTCTATTAATACCCCCACCGTGGGGGGGAGAGTATTAATTATCTTTTATAAGGTGGTTACTATTTCATTATTGCCAAGCATATACATAGTATAGAATAGTGCAATTTACTCCTTTTTTATGACATTTTAGGACATTAAACCTTTTCCATTTTAATCCCTTAAGAAACTATTAAATAATCATAAAGTAACAGTGATAAAAGAACGCCTCAGGCAAAACATTTAAAAATCCATCCTGTAAAACTGATTTAAAGGTGCAAGAAGATTCCCACCTCTACCTAGTTGCACTTAAAATTTGTTCAGGGGGATGTCTTTTTTTCCACACCCCTCTGCGCTGGTATTTTAAATACTGCTTCAATATACTATATTGCTAAAACATACTTTTTCCCTCTCAGTCGCCCACTATTATAAAGAAAAAGGAGCACATGGTTTTTTATCATTTAAGCTGAATGTTTCTGGTTCAGCCATAATGTATTCAATTTTCAATTGTACAGAGAGAAAAGGGCACATAATACTAAGGAAAAACTAGCAAAATTTAAGAAATCAGGAAGGTAGGGGGGTAATGAACTACTGCAGCAGTCTTAAACCTGCCTTGAACCAGCCCTGAACCAGCCTTGAACCCGCCCTTAACCTGCCTCAAACCCGCCCTGAACCCGCACTGAACCCGCCTTGAATCTGCCCTGAACCCGACTAAGATATATAAATATGTTTGCTTTATCTGGCCAAACAGCTGTGGACCAAATTGGCTAAAATGTTTTTAAGAGGTCCCAGGAATATTGAGTTTAATATATTTTATTTACCTGTCATATTTTCCTTCGTCTGCCACGGAAAGCTGAAATTTTTTTCTTTTTATCATATTTTTAATAAAAAGTTTTACTTTTTTCATTTAAAATTTCTAGTAAACTAATTTAAAATGTTTTGGAGATTTATTTTTAAATGGTTTTTAAACTTTTAGATTTTGTAATTCTTGTAACTTATGGATTTTATATTTTAACACTAGTTTCCATTGCAATTAAATACCTTAATTTGAGTAAAATTTGTGCCAGCATCATAATCCGAACTGTTTCTAAAAAAAATGTTAATTAACCCTATCCCTGCTGGGGTACTTGAAAACCAGGATACGCTGGGGGGGGGGTCAATTTGACCCTCCCCCCTCTAAATCCCATGTTAGATGTCCAAATATGACAAATGATACATCATTAGAAAGCTCTTGTGCGCTACTTTTAGAATCTTCAACAAAATTTGCAAATTTGCGAAAATTGATTTTTTATATCAAAATCCAGTTTATAGTAAAAATGTTTGCAAAAAAAAAATTTTCCAAAAAATGACAAATTATAGATTTTTGAAAAGTCCTTGACCATGCCATTTCAAATATGCAAAAATTTTTGCAAAATTTAAATAACCTGATTTTTAATCAAGAAAAACTAAAAATGTGCAAATTTCCTTTGACAGGTTGTTTGCAAAAAATTTGCAATTTTTTTTTTCGGAAAACTTGTGCAATCCGTTTCCTTATGTCATAGGCTTTCCAAAAAGCTAAATTTTATCAAAATCTGACAAGTGAAAGTGGGTCAAAACAAAGATTTAGTTTGTTACAGGCAAAAACAGTCATTCAGGCAGTGTGCCTGAGGACTCAGGCAGTTAGTATTAAAGCCCGGTTTTAGTCCTAAAGGGAGGGCTTTGGGTATGTAAGAAAAGTCAGAAAATTTCAACAGCCTCAGACCAATACTTTTTGAGTTATGTAAAAAAACTACAGGGGGGGTCAAATTGACCCCCCCCCCAGCAGGAATAGGGTTAAGCCAGATTTTTGTCATTTGTAATGCTTGAACTAATTGGATATAATAATAAACATAACATAATAATTTATTGTAAGAAGACAAATTATTTTATGATATCTGATATGTTAATGAATTAATTCACAGCTCGTAATAGACATTTTTTTCAGAATCTTGTTTGATTTAAAATCAAATGCTCTATAAGATTGCATGCTTTTATTTCTTGTGCAAAATTTGTACTCCGACTCAACATGATTAAGATATAAAACCAAAACTAACAATTAAAGCGTTATCTCTTAGTTAAAACAAACCTCAAAAGAATACGATTTTGTATTATAATAGACATATCAGATCTGAGATATTGTATTTTCTAGACTAAAAATGTGCACGATTTCTCCGTCAATTTTTAAAGTACAATAAAATAATTTTAATACACACTAGAAGGTTCTCCTCAATAAAAAAGACTTTCTATGGCGACTTGAAACTCTTTGGATTTAATGATTTTATTAATAATCAAGTATTCTTACCTAGCAGCCAGGACTAGTTTAATTAGCAGATTTAATGGAACTCTCAGGGTCTTCTCATCTCTACAAAGGTATGGGAAACTTAATTTTTTTTTTTTCTGAAATCATTTTAAAAAAGGGATAAGAAAACTTTAGAATAATTAAATATTAAGAAAGGAACTAATTTTTGCCACAAACTCCAATTATCCAATTCCTATAACTCAAATTTTAATTATTTGGTTTAACAGAATTCATTATCTGAAAAATCAGAGGTATACGACATTGGGTTGCAAAGAAATCGGGATTAGAAAGTTTGTGGCAAAGAATCAATTCCTATGTTGAAACGTGTTAAAATATTTTTTTTCATTCGCAATATGATTTGCGAATGTTGTTCAACATTTATTCTCAAACGAAAAGTGATACAGTGGTAGGCCAATTAATCAATATAGTATAAACAAAAGTTTAGTGCAGATTTGCTTTCTAAACAAATAATTTCTAAAAAATAAAGAATATTTTCTTTTTAATTCACATCTTCCCTTTGTTTACATGCAAGATGGATAGAAAGCAAGGCTTCACTAGAATATCGTCGATATTAAATTGCTTGATAGGCCTAACACTGTATTAAAAAAATATTTTTGTGAAAAAATTGTGTTTTCTTCGTTACGATTATCATTAAGAATCGATTCCCATCCCTATCTCTAGATCCCCAGTCATCTCCTCCTCTATACCAACCTTCATCTTCTACCTCATCTCGTCTCATCTTTCTATCTGGAGAAAACTGAGAAATTCAAAATTCAAACTAATTCCTTCAAAAATGTTCGACCATCGACGTTGACATAAGTCTTAAAATAAATCTTCAAATTATGCTATCAATGTGCGTCTCTTCTCATTAGTCTTAATTTCATTGTTACAGAAAATTGAAAAAGGTACTTTCCTACCAATTTTACAATTAACTCTTTCCTTCTTATACTTTCAGAGAATAAAGCAAAACAATTATAATATTCGGCAAAGTAAAAACATTTTGAAATATTTCTGATTTAAAACTGAGTTTAAAACTTTTGAATGGATTGAATTATTTGAATTCATTCTCTTCTTACAATAAGATCAACTATGCGATCTGGCATTTGTTCAAAAAGTTTTGACTAAGGATGAGTTAAGGATCAGAAAGAACAGGTTTAACTGGTGAAAATATGGGCTTGGTTGGGATAGGATGGGTTCAGATGCACCGTGGAAAAGGAAAGGCTTGGTTGGTAAAAATATGAGTTTAGTTGGAGAATAGAAGGGATTAGCTGGGTAGAGGATTAGTTTGGTTGGTAAATCTATGAGTTTAGCTGGAGAATAGAAGGGTTTAGCTGGGTTAATGATTGGTTTGGCTGGTAAATTTATGAGTTTAGCTGCAAAATAGAAGGGTTTAGCTGGATAAAACACATGGGTTTAACAGAGAAATGTATATTGTATAGGTTTAGTAATTAGTAATTTCAATTTAACGTTTAATTTACTTTAATTTGTCTTGAACCATTGAGAGCTCTTTACGGTAAAAATTGAGCTATTCTTAATTGATCCTAAGAACAAAAATAAAATTTAAATGGACTGGAGAAGTAATTTCAATTCAATTTAATTTTTATGAAATACCTCGATTCAAACCGATTCCCAAGGATGAATAATATATCTTTTTTTTCTTGGTAAACATTTTTGATTTTAGCTCTGGTTTCTCCGTAAACTGGACTTGCGTATGGGAACGTTTAAATTTTACAATGAAGGAAGGAGTATTGTATTCTATTAAGAAGGTTTCGCAATCAACGGTATCATTAAGCTTGAAAACGAAAAGTCCCAGATCATTATCATTAAGATGATTTATTTTTCATACATCTCACCCAACTAACTTTTGCGAATGCTAACTTTAAATTTGTCTTAATTACTACATAACAAAATATTGTTGAGACATCTAGGTTTTAATAAGATTATTCTGGAAGAGATTTTCATTGAGAAAAATCCAATTATGCAAACAATCCTACGAAATTAATTCAATTGTAAAACAAATTACATTATTTGAAATTATAATAAACAAATCTTTGATTTGTACATTAGGAATTTTCGAGATTTTCATGATTGTTTAGAATATCAGATATTATTACACGTGTAATGGGAAAACAGGAAATATCAAACAGACAAGATCCAAATGGAAATAGACGAGTTATCTTAATAAAGACTTCGTTATATTTGTTATATGTTATATTTTAATAATAATTTGATTGATTTCATTTAATTTGATATTTTTTTACATTAAAATTGTAACCAGACAGCAGAGAGTTTTTTATTTTAAAATATCGTTAAAGGAATTGAGTTTTTGTCACAAATTCCAATTTAATAGTATCAAAATCTCAACAACCAAATGATGCATACCTTTCATATTACAAACTTACATTGTTTGATCCACCAGAATTCATAGTTTGAAATATCTACGGTCTACGATATTTGGTTTTAAAGAAATTGTGTGGCAAAGACTCAATTCCTTTTTTTATTTATAACTGATTTCATTTTCAACGGATTTTTCTTGGCTTTTTTTGTAATAGCTTAAAGTTAGAACAAATATAAAAACATATTCTTAGCCCTATTACGGTGGGCTATTTTTGTCTAATATTGTTTTGCCCTAAAATTAGAATTATCTACGTGTGTAACGTAGACTAAATACTATTCAAACGTTTTCTGGTTACCACTTTACCTTTCTCGTTTACTTCAAGTTGAGCCAAAGCATGCATGAAAAAAGAAACTTTTTTCGAGGAAACTGAAAATGATAAAGGTATTTGCAAAGTTTACAGATAAAGAACAGACCACAGATTGTGCAAAATCATGTCAAAGTTTTCATTTACAGTTTTATACAGTCTGTATTTTTACATAAAATCCCATCAAAATCAGATAAAAACCGGTCCTAATTCAGTGATAACCAGAAAACTTTGAAATAGGAAGACGACTTTTAAACTCAAGTTAGGACTTAAACTAGTTCAATGAACATTAGACATAGCAATTGAGCAATGTAAATATTCCCATTTCATTTAAATAGTGCTTTGCTAAGTTACTAGTAAAAATATTTGCTTTGCAAAAACATCAAAACGCTTAGGTTTTTCTATAATGTCGTCTTTTATTTCATAATTTTCTGCTTATCACTATACTTCAGTTGTTGTTTCATTATTTCGCTTAACAGTGAAAAAAAAAAAATATTTTAATTTGATGATTTACTTTCTAAAAGAAATTCAGATGTAATAAATTATTCAGGAAAAACTCGATAAACGGCTTTTCCCTATGGTAGATATTGAAAAACCTTTGAAAAATAATCAAATTAGTTTTTTTAAATATGTTTTACGTCAGCCACCCCCCCCCCTTCCCAATTTTTTCTTGATTAAAGTTTCAAACCAATAATTGGTCGGCTTTTCACAATGCAAAATCTTAAACCCCTTTAGTTGATGATTTAAAGGGACTATACATTTAATTTCAAGCTATCCTCCATTTTTAGAGTAGCGTGTCCGATTTTTTAAGACCGCATTGGTCATTGAATATTGGGTATTTTCTGGGAACGCAAGGTAATAAGGCAAAGAAAGTTAATTCCTGTTGCGTATTCTTTGCGTACATATTAAAACCATTTCTCTCTGGGTGATGTTTGTAAACAAGAATAGATGCATCACTGTTCTTCTAGTAACCGAGGAGGATAAAAGAATGGATATATAATAGAATGGATAGTCAAGGTTGGATGTAGTTTTTTTGCTGGGGTGTTATGCAGTACGTGAGATATTGAACCCTGGCCTTACAGTTTGTCTTTGGTTTTCGTAAAGTTAATAGATGTTAAAGAAGATTAGAAAAACATTGAGAGTCTTTAAAACTTGGTGAAATTTAGCCTCTTTCTACTAATACTTCAAATTTTTAAACAAATTTCTAAATATCTCGGCCAATTCTTAAGGTAATAAAACGGCAGACCACATTTTCGAATTCTGAAAACAAGGCGTTGTTAATGCTACCAAATCTTTGGAGGAAATGCTATGTTCACAAGATTTCAGCTAGAGTATCTCATTTCTGCTTACTCCAGGACCCATCACGGTTTACCAAAGTTCTTTCCCAATTTGGACCCTGAGCTTCTCTTCAAACTTTTATAAAAGTACAAATTATTTTTATAGAATCTATGATAGCCAGAATGGAAATTTTTTAGAGTAAAACCTAAAGTACACTTTGCAGAGGTTTTAAAATTTCCTAAAAAAATCTAGGGTCCACTCAGATATAACAGCTGTGAACAATTGTCTCTTTTTAAATTGAATTTGCTTGACACTATTTGAGCCAACTTTGATGGGAGAGTTTAAGGATTTTTAAAAAGTTTTTTAATTTATTCTTTAGTCTGAGCTGCTTAGAATGAAGGTAAAATGCATGTTCGTTGTCCAATTTTCGAAGCAAACTTTTTTTGAAAACGTTTGGACTTCTTCAAGTTTATTTGTAAGTATATGCTAGAGCAGTATGTCGGAACATGATCATCCAATAAAAGAGTTAATAAAAGAGTATATTCATACTATTGGGAAAGTTAAGTGAAAATAATTAAATATCGGTAAAAGGTAAGTTTTGCTGGTTTATTTTTTTCTTCTCTAAACTCCACTCTACTATAACTAAAAAGCAGTAGTTTAACAATTCTTACCAATATTTATTAATTTCCTGCAATCTGGTCACCCCGGACTAACCAGAGTGAGCAGCATTCGGTTTCTTCTATTTGAAATAAAGCGTGTTTTGGTCTCTAATTCATCAATCTTTTACATTACGGATTTGTTTATTCTATATTTTATCCTTCAAAATACATGTGCCACCAAAAAGTATTTCGGAAGAAAGTCTAAAAAATTGTGTTTAATGGGTCAAATTGTTATCGAAAGTCGCAGCTTTCTGGAATATTGACAGAACCGTAAAATCCACGTGTGGAACATCTCACAATACGGAGTGTCCCCAAAAATATGAGATGTCTTTAAAGATCATCCTTGGTCTTTTTGAAGCTATCTCATGACAAATTGTGCAGCCTTGCACAGGCTTATTTTCTAAATATTTGTATCACTCTGATCTAAGAGAAAATATATGGAAGGATGAATTGGTAGTATCTCCAATCCATCAAGAGATGCTGAGTATTCAGTTTTATTAGATAATCTATTCATATCATGTTTAGGTCTGTATAGGAGGGACACGCACATTTATATAATTTGATCTATAGATTGACAAAATACAACAGAAGCTGAGCTGAGGGGATAATTTAATGTTTTATGTTTTCCTTAAAAGGGCAGAGCATCTTTAAGGAACGATCAGTCTTTCATGGAACGCATGGTAATTGCCGTTGACTTCAAAAAACTATCGAACGGATAAAAACGCAATTCCAAAAATTTTGAAAAAATCATAAATTAACGACCGAAACAGTAATTGGTTGAAAAACGTCCCTGAATCGATATCGATATCAGGAACACGTTCTAAAATATGCGGATGTCATGAAATTATAAGTTTAAATCATAAGGTTGAGCGGGGAATGGGCACATTTTGCGTAAAAACATATTTTCAAGGGGCCACGCCATCATTAGGAGCAATTTAAATCTTTCATATTTTCGTAAAATTTTTAAAGCTGTTTATTTAAAAAACTTTTTCTCTGAAAAAGTGACTTGAGCATTTCTTGCTCAAGAAACAATGGAAGAATTATCAGAATTAAACACTTTCCATGCTAGAAGAAACAGGAACTTTATCCTCAGCATAATTGATCAGATTTCAAATGTTGCATAATATTTACAACGGTTAATTCACATAGAATCAGCCTGCTTATAAATAGTCTCATTTTTAAGACGGGTCGCACCGCCTTGAGCTTGGATTTTACCCATCGAGATATTAGTAATAGAGGGGGCATCTGGAATTTTAGAGTTCTTGTTGTACAGCCACTGTACACAATGACCTGATCAGAAATTCTACCTGGGGGATCATAATTCGTAGATCAGTGTTTTAAGACATTATATTGTTTGAAAGTGAAGCCTACAATATTCAAGCAAAGAAAACAAGGCCATATGATTTTTGTATAAAAATGAGACATGACAAATAGAGAAAAAAAATAAAATCCTTCTCCTTAATAACATCTTGTTTCTTATCAAATTCTTAATACTTCTGAAATCTACATTGTGTTATGTGTATCAACTCTTAGGAATAAAGGTTTCTGACTTTTAGAATGAAAAGCAATTCTGAACTAATAATAGATCTAAATTAGGTTAGACTTAATTTTAAAGTTACTAGGCTTTTAGGGCCCTTCACGCCCATCTTCTCTTTAAATTGTGAATGTGAACATGTTCTTTTGTTGAGTGCAGTAGGAGCTGCAAATTTTTTTGAGAAGTTCATATTTGTGCATTGCTTCATGATTGGCATTCTTTTAGAATTTCTGGATGTTAGGTTGTGAGAGTAGATATCACTTTAACCCTATTCCTGCTGGGGGGGGGTAAAGCTGTTCTTTGCTTAGATTCTCTCTTTGGTATGAATGGTCATGCCTTGCGACCTGTAATGAGTTGTTCACAGAACCCATTTCAAATATAGAGGGAACTGCGCCATTTCTTGGTATTTTGCTATCTTTGTTTCTATAACAATTTTTGTCAAAATGTTCACTGCATATAAAAATTGGGTGTTTTGTCTTCCAGATAACTTGTTCTATCCACTCTTTTCGTATGTTATGAAAAATTTCTGAACCCGAAACATCGTTGTTTACACAATTTTTGACACTACAATATCTCATTGTTGAAAAATATTAAAAATAACTGTCCACACAATACCGTACAGATAGATGTACTTAGGATTAAACCCACTGTACTCTATGATACCAACTCAGTCATAAGGAAACATTTTTCGACAAAATTCACTGTACAGTATAAACCTAGCCAGGCAAAATTAGGAGATTTATGCCCGCCCCCTGATTTTACCGCTCTAACTCACCTTTGATTTTCTGTAGCCCTTTGCATGTACATTATAGCACTGTAAAGCACTTGTTGTTAGCTTTGGTTTTTATGAAGTAATTGGGTGGTTGTGGGTTGATATATATGAAAAAATCATAAACCAGCAGGCAGCAAGTCAATTTATAGAGTATCTAAATATAAACATTATCAATTTCCATGTAGCAAGACAATTCTGTTCCTCTTATGGAGGTTCACTTTATATTCCATGAGACATTCCTTTAAAATCCCTTTATTTCAAGACTATTCCGAAAATATTCTTCAAAGATGATTCCATTTTTAATATTCAATTATATATAAAACCCGTCTGAAGGCGGTCTGACTTTTTTCTAGTCGTTCGTTAACGGTAAGTTAAACCTTTAAAACCCTTAAATTTTTTCCGGTAGCCGGTAGCCGTTAAACAAACGTCCGTTTAGTTAACGATATTTTTCGTTTTTAAAGCTATAACCGTTTGTTACTGATCTCAATATCAATATATCCTGAGATGTCCACCTGTTTCGGCTTAAAATAGGAGCTTTGACAGCTCAGAATATTATTCAAAAGGAAATGCAAAATTTTCGGCGAAAAAAATCGCCTTTCCCCTTTTCGCTGGAAACCCTGGTCCTTGACTTGGTCACACAAGACTTGACTCATAAGTCAACTGTTTCTGGAGAGGTTTAGGATTTGATTTCTACAGCATGACTATTAATTTATTTATCTTTTCTTGTGTAGGCTTTAAGTTGTTCTTTTACACTAAATTGTTACAAAACTTGTGAAGGAGAAAACAAGATTCACTACTAATTCAAGACACCTGTAATATGTAACACAGTGTCAGTTTAAAGTACCAACAATTCGTGATATTATTGTTAAAAAATTGCTTCAGTAAGTTTATCTTGAGGATTAAATAAATATTTAAATATATTATTAGAAAATGTTTAAAAACTATTCAATCTGACCGGATAGCATTTTTAAACTCTGAGAATTTTCATTTGACTGAAAGTAAAGTAATGTAAGTTAATGTATGCCACATAGATCAAAGAATCGATATAAGATTTATTACATCGAGAAAGAAAAGTTACAAAAGATTTATCTGTTTTCTTTTTAAAAAACTGGAAACAGAAAGATCATCTATATTTATAAGGCAAACGTCTGTTTCTCTGTTTCTTTGTATGTACGGTCACAACTTAGCAACCCGTTCAACCGATTTACCTCAAATTTTAAAGGTTACTCGGTAGAACCACTGACATGTTTTTGTGACATTTTGTTAATGGAATTGAAGTATTTGAAAATAAACGAGAAATTCTCTTTTCGCGCGGGAAAAATTAACCAGTGATAAATGTATTCATAGCCAGTGCCACATTGATCCAGCTAACCTTCATTTGAAAAAAACGTGCTGGCTTGAGTGGCCTGTACCGGCCTTTACTTGTGTTCATATTAAGTATAAATAAATAAAAAAAAACAGTCACTCTTCAACCCTATGAGAGTTTAAGGGGAGCCCAATGCCAACGTCACCGCACTACAGTTATACTAATTACCAGTAAATCTTCGAACCGAATCCGACCATGCAGTTTTTGGACCAGGGTGGTAGTAAGTACAGTAAGAACCAGAAAATTGTGGAATAGAAAGACGAATTATTTATACTTAATATTAATTCACAAGCAAAGGCCGGTACAGGCCACTCAAGCCAGCACGTTTTATTCAATTGAAGGTTAGCTGGATAAAATAAATTATCAGTAAATAAACATAGAAAACAGTATTTGTGCAGTGCTCACAGACCCATTTTACTAAGTAAAGGATTTTAAGCTTCTAGTCACCACAGTCTAAAATTTGTATGATCCGTGCCGGTACATTTGCATTCAGTCGTACCGTCCAGTCAGGCTAGCCAGTGTAGACTGTATACTCGACCCATCACGTCTTACGCATCAAATGTAGCCTGGCAGGATCATTGTGAAGTGAAATATTTGCTATGTAAAAAAACATCATATACGCTCAAATATGTAATAATGACGTCTTTTTGTTTCACAGTTTTTGGTTCTTAACTTCTAACAGTACATTTTTTACATTTAAGTCCAAAATGTTGATGCATAAAAGTTGTTTAGAATAAACGTTAAATGCACAAAAACTTTAAGACTGGGTCGACTTAAAAGTGTCGAGCCACTTTAGCCTTTGTTATTATTTCTCTAACTATCCATGTACTTTTTTAGCTGCAGGTAACATATTTAAACTGAGGGAGAAGTAATAATGAGAAAATTATACACCACAAAAACGTCTCATTGGTAACAAATAAATCCTAAAATTGTTCTCTTTTTCCCTCCCTTGCTTCACTCCTACACCGACGTTGTTGGTTGAACTAAACTATATTGAATACTCTTAACGCGACCTCTTCTATTTCCCTTTTTATCTATCTATCTATCTACTCATCTATCTATCTATCTATCCATCTATCTATCTACCTATCTATTCATATATCTATCCATCCATCTATCTATCTATCTATCTATCTATCTATCTATCTATCTATCTATCTATCTATCTATCTATCTATCTATCTATCTATCTATTTATCTATCTATCTATCTATCTATCTATCTATAAAAACTGTTGTCGTTGTAACAATTATCGTTTTTGAAAAAAAATTACATGCAAATTTTTAGAGTGTCGTCTTATATGAAGGGAAAAAAATGTGGGGGAGCTAACATTTCTTGATATTTTCTTTAAAACTGCTTAATGATAAGTAAAGATGCCCATCAGGGCGGATTCCTCTCTCCTTCTCTCTTCGTTAACAATCGTTAACAAAGGTTCGTCGTTAATGATCATTATTAAAGGGTCGTTGTTAATGATTGTTAACAAAGGGTCGTCATTTACGATCAATAACGAAGGGACGTCGCTAACAATCGTAAACAAAACGGCGAGCTTTATAAAAACGATCGTGTAAGAGATCTTGAGGTCTGGGAGAGGTTAGATACTGTTTCAGGACAGATAGACCTGATCCCCCTCATTGTATCTCCCCTGTCCCAGATGCCTCAATGATCTAGAATGGACAAACTATGTAAATGTGGACATAGACCATGGGCTGGTATGAAAAGAGATACTTGAACCCCCTGGCCCCTGCAGCTACAATGTGTTGTTGTTGACAAAATTCACGGATATCTCGACAAAGGATCGTAGAAACTTCTCTAAACCACAAACACAAAGTTGCAAATATATAGATTTATTTCAAACCTACAAAATACAGTTTTATTAATAATAAGTAGTGATGATAAAATTGTTTAATGTTGTCAATAGGATTGGGTAACCTACTAGTAGAGTGTGTCTGGGGTGATCAAGAAGTGACTTGTTCTCAGAGGAAGGTCATCAGGTCAGTTTAAAACATTTAATTATTATTTATGAAAAAAAAACCGATTGTTTAAGTAGAATTGCTATGGATTGCAGAATTAATCATGATTTAAGTATTCACTAGTTAAAACGTTTTACTATTCAACATGTTTTCTCTGTCAGGGATGGAGCTAGGCCACAATACATGCTCTGGTTTTAAACTGATCTGAAACAAAGGGGATGGGTAGGAAGACGACAATACGCTTGGAAAAAGTTGGAGGAAGATTTATGTGCTACCGTAGTGCAGCTCTTACTTGTCCTTATACTCCATGCTCTGACCTCTAGGATGATTCCTCTCCAAAGAGATCTCTTCTCCTGGTCCAGAGTTAGGACCTGGAGAACTAACTGAATCAGGAGATGAACCTGATGACTGACCTGGAGGAGCCTGTACAAGATATAGTGAATGCAGATCTGCAGGTGAAAGAATTTCTGTATTTTAGTGACAGCTTGAAGCTTATCATGACAGATGTCTTCCCTACCATACTGACCTCTTTGCTCCGCACCCTTGGCCGGTAAATGCTCAGGACTCCAGGAGGCACTGTGATTTAAAGGTTTCAAGCTCTCATGTAAAAATCAATTATAATTTTTGCCAATTTCCACTTAAAGCACAAGAGAGTTACAGCTGTAAAATTTGATCCCAAGGCTTTGAGACATTTCAAAGTCGCGCGACTCTGTCTTGAAAATTGATGAACTATTTTATAGCAGTCTGAATGCCTTGTGAAGGAGCTCCAGATCCTATCTCCAATACAAATTATATCTCATGCTTTGTAGTTGAATAAAAATATGAAAGAATAAATGAATGAATCAAAGCCATATATACAGAGAACCCGCATTTTTTGTCCTCCATCCAAACTGGTTGAGCATGGTTTGCCTTGCCTGAAATAACATAACAGTTGAACCTAGTTTTAGGATTAACCTGTTTGCTTTAAGAATGACTTTGATAAAACTAACATAAGAAAATCATTATAGAATTAAACGGGGGGAGAGAGAGAGCTACAAACATTAGACAGAATGCATTGGATAAAAAAGAGTGTAACTGTAAACAAAATAGGTTACTGATGCTTGGAGCTTGTATGGTCTCTGACCAGCCGGAGGCCGAATTTTAAGAATTAAAGCCTCGTCTAAAATTTGAGTCGCGGCTTAAAATTGGTTGGTTCCACTTGAAATTGTATTCAGCGTTTCCAGATTTGAGCCGGTGATCAATTGGAACAGACTTTTGGCTGTTCTTTAAATTTGGCCTCAGTTTAAGTTTCCGACCTTTATTGACATCATTATTACTCTGGAGAATAAAAAATATGTCAAGCAAACTGAAAAGTTGCCATATAGTTAATTACAGAAATCTTTTTTGTATAAAACGCTTTTTGTTACACTTATTTTCATTTTAATGTTGAATAAACGTTTGTTTAAAACAAAGGTTAAAAATCAGTGTTTTTAAAATCTGTTTATAATTTTATCTAGAGTTGGCATCGTCCTCGATCGTTAACAAACAAAATTTTTGTTCATGATTGCGAATTAAACAAACCTCGACCATGCAAATTAAATATTTGTTTTTAATATTTTTTTATCTAAATTCCTTCATTATTTTATGAGTATAGAATTACAATCATATTTATTTTAAGAATGAGATATAAACAACAAATGTTAGTTAGATATTTTAGAGAAAAAACATTCTTATATACAATTGAAGACCTCAATTGACCAAAATCCAAACTCTATTTATATATTAGGACTCCAGTGAAAGCCCGGAGGGTCTAACGATATTGTGGAAAAAAACTTTGTTCTCAAATGATGATGAAATCTTATAAACCTATATTCATTTATTCCAGGCTTTTCATTTGAAAGAAAAAAAAATTTCTTCATCTAATTTAGTCTATTCATGGCAAGATAAAAGCGTGGGATAATGATTCTTTAAACTAATGTAAGGATAGAGGGGGGGGAGGGTGGTTTGTCTAGTTCTTTAACTACATCTAACTCTAGTAATATAACGAAAAATATTACTGACATAAATATAGGCAAGGACTTCTCCGAACAAAAAATAACCATTTTTGATCAAAAACTAAAACATTTCGAACAAAATTATAGCCACATTGGACCAGAAATGAAGCCTTTACATATGAAGGGGTTTAACACTTTGGACTAGGACATTTGGCTGCAATTTCCTATAAAAGCACAATTCATATTATTACATGATAGATAGATACAAAAAATCACATGTTTCACATAACTTTGGCTAGAATGCTTGGCACAATAATCTGTTTCAGAAAAGTAGCATTAGAATTTCATTCTCTTATCTATATTAGTAATTTCCTTGCACTAGCATACGCTGTCATGCTGGCCTGTATTGAAATACTGATGTAAGATTATTTATACATTTGAATAATCTTCAATTGTTTTTGATAAATTTGTTTTCACATAATGAGTTTTACTAGTATCTTAAAAAATCAATTTTTTTAAGAGGGACATTGGTCACTATACACATTTTTATTGAACTACTCAAATTCATATCATTAGATTAAAACTTGTTGTTATCTATATGTAGGGTTGTTAATCATTTTTGTAAACGATCGTTAAACGATCGTTTTTTACTTCGTTTTAACTTTTAGAAAACAATAGGGTTCGTTTATGAAACCGTTTTTTATACGATTGTTTTTAAAAAAACGATCGTTTTTCTGAAAATGAAAACGTTAACATCCAAATCTATATGACAAATTGCTCTTGATATTTATAAATATGTTCAATATAGCATGGTCCATGCAAAATGACTGAACTTTTCAAAGTTAACCGGCCCGTTGGTACTCCGGGGGTAACATACTAACAAAAGAAAGACATTTGTGAAATTCCACGACATATACCAAGAGTGGGAAAACGGCGGGAGTAAATCTGACTGTTAATGATAATATAAACCTGGGGAACACCTGGCACTCTAGACAAGTGTTTTGCTTTCCCTGGTCTTTGATGGATTGAGAAATGAATTCTTGGAATAATGTTTGCTTCGTAGAAATATTTGAACGAAATTTTGGCATCTCAGGCTTATTAAATGAAAGGCTCTGAGAAACATCTTTAGAAGATTTTTTAAGAAATAATTATTTTATAACAATTTCCCTCTTGCTTAACCTTCAAACGTCGTCTTTAATTTAATCGTTTTTTTTTAGAGCCAACTTCCCAGATGTTGATGGATGTATTATTTTTTATTTTTATTTAATTAAAAGTATTTTCACTTTTTTTAAAAATGCACAACAAGTATTTATTAATTATGCATATTATGTTCTGCATGTGTTAAATGCATCTCGAACCCCAGGACCCTTACTTAAACACAGGGTTCAGAGAAAATGCAAGATCCTTTAAAAATATTTCTTTCTTTTAAAGTGGTGAACTACAAGAACATCCGAAAAATTCTTTTTTTTTTATTTTCAAATTAGCTGAATATGATTGAAAGATGTACAAACACGAAGAAAATGAAGAATAAAAAATACAAAAATCTCAAAATATTTCTCTTCTTTGCCACTTTTTAGAGAACACTCTTATCTTAACAGAAAATCTAACTATATCATTTATTCGCGACCCTAATTTAAGAAGTAAAATTCCAGGGTTAATTATATCAAAATATCCCTAGTCTTGGCAATTCCAGAATTTTGTCTGCGTATTTTGTTCTGTGAATATTGCTGAAGATTCCTAACCCTTTCCCAGGATAAGCTGAGGGGTCAATAAATCCATTGTTTTAAAGATAAATATGACAAATTATACATTTTTGGAAAGTTCTTGATATAGGCCAATTCATATTTGACAAAAATGTGCACAAGTTTTGTTAGCTTTTTAGCATAACCAAATAAAATCTATCTCAAGATTATGGTTCAATCTTGGAGTTTAAGATTTGCAAAAAAATGTGCGAACTAGTTTTTGCCATTTTGTAAAGATAAGCAATAACAGGGGCATTTGGTCCAGTCCCAACAGTTTCCGGAATTAACGCTGTAATGAACCAGGAAATCTTCCGTTTTAACAAACCTACCATTCAATTATGTAAAATTCAGCTCCTGAAAATTATCTGAGCAAATTTGCAGGGTTTTTGCATCAGCTCTTGGTATTTAAAATACTTCACATGTATTTTTTTTGGAAAGCAAAAAATGAACTGTTTTTATAACTGTCAATAAATCTTCCATTACTGCATTAAAAACTTTTTTTTCGCAAAACAAAATATGTCATACACATTACATATTATACATTTTTGGGAAGAATCTAAATCTAACTTGACAATTGAAAAAATAATGAAATATTTGCACATTTAAAAATCAAATTTAACTTAGTAAGTAAAAATGATCTTTTTCAGGCAGTAGGCCTGAACCCTAAGGCAGCCATAAAATAAAAAAAATCTAAGATTTAGGAAAGATTTATTTAGGAAAAGTCAAGAAATTTCAACTCTTAACCGATATAGTTTTATAACTGTTAACTCTACAAATAAATAGGGTATCCAACATTATATGAGATCTTAAGCTCTTAGTTTTAGGGACTATACTCAGAAAATTTATGAACAATGAATCATTTAATATAAAATATAAAAATTTGTCTTGCAGAAAAACTAGGTTTTTCAAATATTTCAGATAATCTAATATGAATTGGGACGCTCTGTACCGGCTCTGTTACTATTGTCTTAGAGAAATTTTTGCAAATACGACTTTTAGTTTATTCTCTTCAACAGAATAGTTTGAGATGCAGTGTATCCCACGAAACTTTACAGTCGAAAAACAAAATTTCCTAGTCGTTCCTGAGGGGAGANGGTTTGATTTCAATTTTCCACTCATTTCTGGCTTTAACAAACTCTTATCAAAGATAGGCTTCCTTAAACTACTTTTCACCTTTCACCTTTCTTCTTCTTCTTTTATATATATTTTGCTTATCTGCTTGTCTGGGTGTTTGTTTGTTTGTTTGTATCCAATAAACGTCAAAACAGCTGAACCGATCGGACCCAAATTGTTTGTGGTACCTCGCTTGCCCAAAAGTAAGTTTTATGGAAAACAAAAAAACGAAAACGAAACAATCGGTTTTGAAAACAATCGTTTTTCAAAATCATTTTGATAACGCTAGTCGTTTTTTAAACGATCTTTAATGACGGCCCTACGTTAACTATCATTAACAACGACCCTTCGTTAAGATCGTTAACAAAGATAGGAGGAGAGAGGAAACCGTCCTGAAGGGCATCGGTACTTATCATTTAACAGTTTTAAAGAAATCCCCCACAACTTTTTACCATCATGTAAGACGGCATATTTACTTTTATTTCAAAACGATCGTTTTTTCAAAACAACAGTTTTGTTAACGATCGTTAACGACAACCCTTCATTAATGATCGTTAACGACGACCCTTTGTTAACAATCTTCAACATAATTATCAATGACAATTTTTTTTAAATGATCTTTTTTAAAAAATCGTATAAAAAACGTTCAATTGCCGTTTTTATGAAAACGATCGTTTTTAAAAACGATCGTTATTCGTTTTCGAAAGTTCAAAACGATTTTTAAAACGATTAATAACCCTACCCACATTACCTGAGAGTATCTTGCATTACCCCACAGTACCTGGCAGTTTCTTGCAGTACCCCACAGTACCTGGCAGTATCTTGCAGTACCCCTCAGTACCTGGCAGCATCTTGTAGTACCCATCAGTACCTGTTAGTATCTTCCAGAACCCCACAGTGCCTGGTAGCATCTTGCAGTACCCTACAGTGCCAGGTGATATCTTGCTGAACCCCAAAATACCTGACAGTATCTTGCAGTACCCCACAGTACCTGATTGCATCTTGCAGTACCACAGAGTATCTGTTAGTATCTTGCTGTACCCCACAGTACCTGGCAGTATCTAGCTGTACCCCACAGTACCTGGCAGCACCTTGTAGTACCTCACAGTACCTGTTAGTATCTTGCAGTACCCCACAGTACCTGGCAGTATCTTGCAGTACCCCACAGTAACTGGCAGCATCTTGCAGTACCCCACAGTACTTTGACAAATCTTGCAGTATCCTACATTAACTGGCAGTATCTTGCTGTATCCCACAGCACCTGGCAGTATCTTGCAGTACCACACAGTATGTACCCCACAGTACCTGGCAGTATCTTGCAGTACCCCACAGTACCTGACAGTATCTTGCAGTATCCGACATTAACTGGCAGCATCTTGCAGTACCCCACAGTACTTGGCAGTATCTTGCAGTATCCTACATTAACTGGCAGTATCTTGCTGTATCCCACAGCACCTGGCAGTATCTTGCAGTACCACACAGTACCTATTAGCATCTTGCAGTACCCTACTAAAATGTGACAAAAAAATCTAAAATATTCTTGAAACATTAAAAAAAAAAATTCTCGAAACCAAGCGCATAGGCAGCAAAGCACATTTTGGTGGTGGTGAATACAAATGGGGGTGGTATGTAGGGTTTCCAGCGAAAAGGGAAAATTTTACATCGTTTACGCATTTTTTGGCTTTATTCATTTTCGCAAATAATGCTAAATCGCGGAAAAGTTGGCGAAATACGAACGAAAATTTTCACATTTTCGTTTGCTGGAAACCCTTGTGGTATGTACTCATCCTTCTTCCAGGGATCGACCATATAAAGAACCTAATTTCTCCTGTCTTAGAACGTTGCTTTTTTATATGCATCAACTTATTGTACAACAATATTTAAAGTTAGACAAAAATACGAGAAAAAACTACAGATTTTTACAAATCTCTGAATTCCGGCCACTTAAAAATGAAAGTTAAAAATATTTACACTTATTTTTGAGATATATGATAATTTTCCTATATTTATCAAAATACTATACATACATATAATATATTTATATTCTGTGTCTGAAATAGGTTTTCTATAAACAAATATTATGATGAAATGATAATAATGAATCAGGTGGATTATAAGATATTATCAGCAATTTATTCTTCAATCAGAACATGAGTGCAGTGTACGGGGAATTGTATTATTGTCTCTCTATACAATTCTTATTAGGAAACCTATCAAGAACCATAGATTGACTTGAAACTTAATAGAAAATACAATGTGATACATCACAACAAAAGTAAAGAAAAGATATATTTTCAGGGAATGGTTGGTTAACTCATTAAAATCATTATTGCTATAACCATGCATAATAAATGCTTTAAGTGAACAATGAAAATAGTTACAAGATACAGAAAAAGATACTTTCATGTTACTTTTATGCATTAATTTAAATTAATTGTAAATTAGTTAAATGTTGGTTAATCTACGGTTTTAAACTAAGAAAAACTAAACTTAAAAAAAATTTTTTTTTTTTGATATTATGACTAGACAAAAGCTTAAAGGGAGCCGTTGTGAATTTTAATTCACATCAACAAACTCTGAAAGAAATTGAAAGTTTATTTGAAATTGTTGGCTTTTTATAATTAATTGCTTGAAAAACATCTAAGGGCTGAAGAGTAGCGAAAATGAATTGCAGAGTGGAACCTATTTTTTGATTATTCGAAAATGTAATTAAATTGAATTTAATCGTCATGTCAGATTAATGAAAAGTCTCAAATTTTTAATTTATCAGTAATCTCGGGTTGACACACATTCTCTGACCTTAAGATTAAATGTTCCTTTCATTGAAGTACAAACAAAAAGTTTTATATGATAAGAAAATAATTCTCGTGTTCGTAGAAAATTTACCTTCAAGCTCCAAAAAATGTTGCATAAAATTATGATACCTAACTTTGTCTTTAGTGGATGACTTTTCTCTAAATCCTGCGATCGAGTAATGAACAAATTTAGATTTTAGAAAACATTTGTTCTTCTTCCAGAATCTTAGCAAAAAAAAATCCTCAAAATTCGCATTCTCTATGAACAAGTACTTCTAACAAGATCAATGCAATTCCTTTTTTCAAAACGTCTTGCTACCCGACCCAAATATCATGATCAGGTTTACATAGACACAAAATCATATATGAAGTGTTGAATGAACTTGAAAGCATGTTATTTTTGTCACAAAACCTGCACATGGCTATATTCGCAATGATATTGATGTTTTCAAAAATGTGTTCAGGATTGTTATTCAATAACTTCGATAACTGTTATTTAAAATTTAAGCAATTGATTTGTTCCGAAAAGATATAATCTAAAAGATATAATCTAAAAGATGGTTAAAACTGTTATGATTGCTGATTTTGGTGTGATAAGCCATGTGCTTCCATGCAAAGCATATATCCCAACATAATTCTAAATATGTTATGAATCTACATATATATAACCTTTATTTTAAGATACATTTTCGGTTTAAAACCTTAAATAATGAGGCAAAATGATGAAAGTTTTTTAGGGAAAGCAGCTAAAGAAAATCAGGTTATAAATAGACATCGTTTCAAAAGAACAAATTCTGATTTTCTAATACCTGTATCTCAGCAACCTGATGGTGTAAACCTTCAATATTTCAAACTATCATTATGTGATCTAAAAGAATTCATAGTTTGAAATATCAAAGATCTCCCACATTGAATTGCAAAGATATTTGGATTAGAAAATCAGAGTTTGTGGCAAAAACTCAGTTCCTTTGTAATAAATCTATTAACAGAAAAGAACTGCGTTTTGCCACAAACTCAAATAAACCTTCAATATTTCAAACTATCATTATGTGATCTAAAAGAATTCATAGTTTGAAATATCAAAGATCTCCCACATTGAATTGCAAAGATATTTAGAAAATCAGAGTTCCTTTGTAATAAATCTGTTAACAGAAAAGAACTGCGTTTTGCCACAAACTCAAATGCTAACTAATCTTTGGTATCTTTGCAACCCGATGGGTCTACCTATGATATTTTATTTGATCAAACACAATTCACAGTTTAAAAGGATTAAAAAACTTAAGTTTATGGGAAAAATAGATCATTCCCTTTAAACAACATATTACAGGTAATATTAGTTGCTACTGATCCAAACAATCCTTGGCATCCCAATTCTTCTTTGTCTAGGTAGGATTTTTGTTTAAAAATTGAGAGCAAGAGTAGTTTTTAACCATTATTTTCCATTGAAAGTGACTGTAAGCTTAATTTGAAGTGACCTTTCATTAAAAGAGAGGAATTCTAACTTCAGAACAGTTCCCTTTAAACATTTGACTGATCAAGGATGTCTGATAAATCATTTTTAATCTACTGAACGCTTCTAATTCTAAAACACTTTGTTTGCAAACTGTTAAATATTTAAGAAATAAGAATAGTTACTTTCTAGTAGTCAACCCTATTTACCCTGGGGGAGGGGGGGGGGTAAATTAACTCAAAAAGTATTTGAACTAGTATTCTGACTTTTCCAACTAACACATGCCCATCGCTTTTATACATACTGCCTGAGTCCTCATGGCATACTGCCTAAGTGCCTTATTTTACATATATACCAGAATAAATCTAAATTTAGACCTAATTCCAAACATGGATTTTAATATTTTATAGCTCTTTGGAAAGCCCATAACGAAAGCAAGCAGATTGCAAAGAAATTTTGAACAGATATTTTGCACATACACCTTTAAAGAGAAAATGGCACATTTTCAGTTTTTCTTGAAAACACATTTAGGCTTTGAAAATTTTCGCAATAAATATTTAGATTTTTGAAAACGTGTCAATGTTTTATTTGGATTACAATAAGAAAATAGAGGCCAGGGTGCCCAGGGAACCAGACATGAAACCAAACGTCAGGATAAATAGTGTTAAAGAGTACCGTTGTAAATCTCGCTTTGCCCTTAGGGCGATCACTTGAAATTACGCGTACAGTTAGAATATGAGTATTTAAATATTCTGGTTCAAGTTAACGATAATACTAAAATATTTATGAGAGGTTACTTTTAACAAAAGTGATTTTTTTGCATTTAGAAAAATGATCTAGGGTACATGGAAAATTTATTAAGACAACAAAATCTTAACATTCATTTTCATTTTTGGTGTTCATTAGCACTAAATCCAACAAATTTATAAATGAAATTTATTGAATTATAATTAATCTTCCTGTCATGTCGACAGAGTTATGTGGTCAATATTTATTTTTCATTAATCTCAAAGGTACTTGAAAATAAAAATTTAAATTTGTCAAGCGCGTTTGCTCAAACTGGCAATTCCATGATTTCGATATGATCGCAAAAAACTTTTCTTTTTTGCTTAAACAGGAAAAATAACGTATTTGCATTATTAACTATCTAAGGACGGCAGAAACAAACATTCAGTTTGGACCAGACAAAGAAGAGCCAATTGACATAAATGATGAAATTTCTAACATACACAGTTACAGACAGGTAACCATTTAGAAAGACCATAGATTATAATTTACAGTTTAGTGTAATATATTTAATTACTGCATTAGTGTAATATAATTACTGTATTAGTGTAATATTTACTGTTTTAATGTAATATATTTACTTTTTTAAAGTAGCAAAGTTATAGTTACTGTTAAGTATACTTAAAGGGAGTGTTCGCGAAAAATGAAAGGGGGTATAGGCTTAATTCGATAAAAAAGCGCTTTTGATTGCTACTAATCTTACTACTATCTGTTGCGTCTATAAGGAGAAAATTGTTAATAACGACTACACCGAAGAACTCAGCGCCCATACAAATTCGGAAAGATGCAACATTCAACTCGGATCGTAAACAAATCAATTTAATTCCCAACAAATCATTCAGATATTACAAACAATCGGTTATTTTTCGACGCTTTCATATATTGTTAATATTTCATAATATTTTTGATTTTGTTTTTTTAGATTAATTTTCGCTGGCGCTGGATTTTCGAACATTCCTGGAAAATATGAAAATGTCGTCTTCATTATCAAAAATCCTCGAAACAGGAAAAAATGTAACTCTCAGATCATGAAAAATACAAAATATTATGAAATATCAACTATTTACGAATGCGTCGAAAAATAATCGATGACTATTGTTTGTAATATCTGAATGATTTGTTGGGAATTAAATATATTTTTTACGATCCGATTTGAATGTTGCATCTTTCCGAATTTATATAAACACTACGTTCTTCGGTGTGAGTCGTTTTTAACAATTTTCTCCTTATAGACGCAACAAATAGAAGTAAAATTAGTAGCGATCAAAAGCGCTTTTTTATCGCATTAAGCCTATACCCCCTTTCATTTTTCGCGAACACTCCCTGTAAGTTAATGTTTAGTGTATTATTTACTAGTTAGTATATAGTTAATGTTTAGCGTAGTTATAGTGTAGTATATAGTTACTGAATAGTGTAGTATGTTACTCTTAAGTGTAGTATATTCACTGTTTAGTGTAGTTAAAGTCAAGTGTAGTATAAAACCAAAATGATTTGTTTCATTTTTAAAAGGCGTTAGAAGAAGTTGTTCCTGAAAATAAACCAAAATTATTTCCAGAATTTCAAGGTAAAAATATCCCTCTTGTTGAGAACCTTTTCTTTTAATTATAATCATAAGAAGGAGAAAGACAACTCCCTACCCCACCTTATTTTCCTCATTCTCAGTTGTACTTATAATGTTTTCACCTTATATATAATCATAGTCTCGACTGATGGTATTTATTTTGAATAAACTAAATTATATTTAGAAAGCGCCTCCACGAAAAATATCGAGACCATGCCGAGTCCATCGCATACTAACACAACTTTACAGCTTGAACAAGGTGCATGAAAGAATGTAATTATTAGAAAACGAAATAAGAAGTTTTGCCTAAACCATACAAAAGAGTTAAATAGCATTCATATGAATATCAAAGTAACACCATATTAAATTAAATTAAATATTGTCTAGAAGAAACCGAGTCAACAGATATCTATATAAATCATTCAAGGCCAAAATTAAAATAAGTAATAAATATGTTTTTCCTATACATACAGTTAGAATCAGAAAACTCTTGAATTGAAGTACGAATTTTAGACTCAAGTTATGGTTTAAAATAGTTAAATGAACATGAAACACAGCAATTTTGTGTTGTAAACACTTAAAAAGTGATTTGATAAGTTACTAGTAAGACTATTTGCTTTGTACACCAAAGTAATACTTTTATATAGTCTTCTTATTCCAAAGTTGTCTTGTTCTCACTGTATACAAATATAAATTTCAACAGTTTTCCTAGAAATTTAGTAAATTCAAGATTTTTTCTTATGATTTATTTTAATTGAAAAAAAGATGGAAGCTCTTTGAAAATTCGACACGTATTTTGATAGCTGAGATTCAAGATCAAACCACTGGAGAAATATTTAGTATTTACAGGTTTGGCTATAGCAACAACAACAAAAATTGAGAGAAAGAAATATAACGTTTTTTATATTAAAGGCCTGGAAAATATGAAGAGGAAATTGTCCAGGTATAAATATTATGACACAAAAATATATTTCTACATAAATTATCTTTTTGCTGGAATTTATCTTAAATCCCTTTTCAAGGACTCGCTGGATTAAAAATATTAAGAAATGTACAATACTAAAAATTCTATTTAAACTTTTAATTGTGGCTTTATCTGTGAGCATCTTCTCTTTGTACAGTATAAAACAAAAACAAAAAAAGTTTGAGTCACGGAAGTTCGTAGTAAAATTTTCACTCCACTGGAGACCACCGGAATTCATTTTCACTGGAGGGGTTTAAAAAAATTCTTTTTACAATTTGAATCTTTACGCAGGGTGATTTACATTCCACTGGAGGGATTCAGTTATCTTTCCTGTGGGTTTATAATTCCACTGGAGGGATTCAGTTATCCGTCCTAGGGGTTTATAATTCCACTGGAGGGATTCAGTTATCTTTCCTGTGGGTTTATAATTCCACTGGAGTACAAACAAACAAACAGACAAGCCAAATTTATATACAGATTTCATTCACTAGATTAAGATAAAAGGCAGCTGAGAGCAGTTGAGGAATTAACACCTCTTCTCTCTGAGAGAAAACATGCAAAATGCTTGAGTATTTATGGACCAGGGCCAAATCCCTTGTTTGATGTTGTTTGTCCAAAGTCTACCACAGTCAACGAAAATGGGTTTTCACCCTTTGATACTGGTGGATGTCAAAGTCTACGCATGTCAAACCCTTTGCTAATAGTAGATTTCAAAGTTTGCTACAGTCAACGATAATGGGTTTAAACACTTTGCTCATGTTGGGTGTCAGTTTCAACCACAGTCAACGAGAATGTGTATACACCTTTTACTAATGGTGAATGTCAAAGTATACCACAGTAAACGAGAATGGGTTCAAACCCTTTTCTTATGTTGGGTGTTAAAGTCTACTACAATCAACGAGAATTGGTGTTCACCCTTTGCTAATGGTGGCTGTGAAAGTCTACTAAAAACATCGAGAATTGGTTTACAGTTTTTAGTGTGAAAAAGTCTATATGCATTTAGAATGACTATTAATGAATAATTGCTTTTGTTTATACATTTTAAATCTTTCTGATATTTGATATTTTACTGAATCAACAAGTTTAATTACAATGAATTTACTCCTGAAAATGTTTTGATTTGTTGAAAAAGCTTAATACTTTGAGACAGGATGTTTATGAAATTAGAAAATAAACTTGTAGAATTCATTTATTTGACCTATCTAAGAATTTTTTTGTTGTTTATTATAGTATCTACACCATATTATTTTAGTTTATATTTGTGTGCAAAAATAAATATTAATGCCCAAAATATTAAAATTAAGTTAAGAATTGATTTTCACAACAATATGAGATAAAGCCAAGTAAAATGGCCTGATTTAACAATTGATATTTATAACGCTCACAGCTTTTAAAACACATTTTTACTTCATTTCATTTTTTTACCATATCTATTTATATCTATTTATTACATTAGGAAAAACAAAATGAAAGAATTTCTTGGTGCTCTGTTTATGTTTGTAGCAGGTAATTCTTGTAAAAATAAACAAACCAAACAAGAAAAATAATCTAACTCTGTTGATATTTTTTAAAGATTGGTTCTCCTTTGTGCTGTTTGTGCTGGTCTCCTAGCGATGGTTCTGTTATCAAAATAGTTTCACTCACTTTACATTTAGATATATAAAACATCATTTATCTTATCTTTAAGAGACCCCGATCCCAAAGGTTTACAAGCATTTCAACTTAGTTTCATTTGTTTCCAAATGTTTTAATTATGTCATCTAACCCATTTAGCGTATGATTTAACCTAAGAACTTCTTTTTATTGTCCAAACATTGGAGTTTATAATCCGGACAAGGTATAGTTTATTATCAAAACCATGAAGTTTATTATATGAACCTAGGGGTCTATCACACAAACAATAAATTCATTATCTGAACCGTGGAATTTTTATCAGATCAACGGATCATAATGGATATCATCTGGACCATGGATGTATTATCTGAAGCATCAAGTTTTTCATCTGAATCATACATATATGATCCATGAATCCTTAATATAACAGCACTACCACGGATATATCATCTTAACCATGGGAATAATGAATATTATATTTAAACTATAGGATATAATACAACCAGCTAACCATGACTCTTAACCATTTAATTTATCATCTGAACCAAAGAAATGACCTCTAAATCGCGAATTTATCAATTTAACTACGGACTACAAAGTTTATCATTTGAACCATAGATATAAAATTTGAGTCATGAATTTAACATTTAAACCCCAGAGTTTATCATTTGAACCAGAGATTGTATCATCTGGTCTATAATCCCTCGATCCTAATGACTGATTGGATTCTTCTTTCATGTTTCGTGTACTTAGAAAAGTTAAAGCTGCAGAAATACAAAAAATCCAGTTTTTTTTAAGTAACTCAGTCAATCAGTTACTTTAGCACTAGATCAGATATTGCATTAGTTTAGGTGTGTAAAAAATGTTGGCTCTTAAGGACTTGATTCTTTGCCACAAACTCTGATCTTCTAATCCTTATATCTTTGCAACCAATGTAGTATAACTTTAATATTTCAATTTATGAGTTCTATTTGGTAAAATAATCTAGGTTTGAAATATCAAAGGTTTACACTATTAGGTTGCAAAGATATATGAATTTGAAATTTGTTGTTTGTGGCAAAGATTCATTTCCTTTGCATATAACTCTTAATTTTACGTCTTATTTCTTTTTCCAAAATTTAGAGAATTTAAAAATGTAATCCAATGATATTTTTCATTCATTCAAACTTTAAAAAGGATATTTTGAGGAGCAAACTAAATGGAATAAAAACTAAAAATTTGGGATACATGAACCTAAGCTATCACTTTATCTGGAGGGCAGTTAATTTGAATACGACATATACACGGTTTTCACAGATTTCAGATATTGTTTATCGTTTTTTTCACTTTTTTTGGGACACCCTGAAAACAACAAGATAAAGCAAAAAAATTACAAAGTCATGAAGCATTAAAGTTTCCTGGCTAAATAGTGAGTTTCTGAAAGTGGGATGACCATTGCAAGTGCTAATAACGCAAATGAAATGCAAATGCTATACTTTTTTTACAACTACTTTACAGGGAAGTTTAGAGCGCGGCAAGGAATGTTTTGTAGGCAAAATGTTTAACATTTTTTTAATTTTTAGCATTGCTGAGCGGGTGGTTATTTAACATAACTGTTCAAAGTGAATCATAAATCGGTAATGTCGGTCAAAAGGCGGTAAAAGAATATTAATAAAACAAAAACAGTTTGTCAAAAAGGCGCGAAAAATGCACATGCTGTGGCCCTGTGGGATTAGATGTGGGAGCCAAACAAAGAACCGAACGGAGCCAAACTTTTGCACATACCTACAGTGAAATTTGATAACCAGAATTTAGGAAGACGACTTTATAGCGGTACTTAAATGTATTTGATGTTGAAACAAAGCAAATAGGTTTACGAGACAATTATTAAATCACAAATTAATTAAATTGGGCCTGCTCACAATGCAAGATTGCTGTGTCCCATGCTTATTGGTCTATTTAAACTTTAGTCTTAAAGTCGTCTTCCTATTTCAGAGTTTTCTGTTTATGACTGTAAACTTTAGCAATATCCGTAGGCCACTTTTTTGGTTAAAATATTTGAATTAGTTGTAGAGTTATATGAATCAATAGCTAAGTTCATGAATGAACGAATTTATTCTTTTTTATGATTATGACACCCTGTGTAAAAATACGCAAAGCAAATAGCGCCATTTCAAGAAACTTTAAACGATATACTGTTGTTTCAGTATTAAAATTCAGTACGTCACTTTTAAGTTTTAAAGTAAGATCACAAATATCAAACACGAATATCGAGATCATACAAGGCTTTAAGGATACCGTTGTAAATCGGACATGCCATTCTACAAATGTAAGGTCAATTAGAAGTTCCTTTAACTAATTATGAGGTGAAAATGTGCACGTTGTTAATGTGGGCGCAATAAAAAAGGTTTCTACCATCCACTTTCATAATTTGTTATCTGGGTACACAATCACATTGTTAAGAAGTTTTGAAGATGAAGTTGCATATTTTTTTAATCTGGCTATTTATTACCCATATATGAAAAACTGCAAATTTTTCACTCATCAATTTTTATAGATGAATGTTTTTCAAATCTAGAACTGTAATAATTCTTAGTACAATCATTTTTTATTCTGATTTAAATCTACATACAATAAGTTTTGATTTTATTATAAATATTTACAATTATGTTAATTAATATTTCAACAACATCTATGTATAACAATTATATATTAATAAACTTAAAAGGTAAATTTGTGTTTTTTATTAGAATCAGCATTATTCAATTTTAAGGTCGGAGTATCAATTGTTAGAAACTATATCTTGCTTTGGTTCCAGAATTCTCAAAAATGTTAAATGATATTTTCCACCGTTGAATATATATTTTTGACGTGTCAGACTTCTTAACTATTTGTGAGGAAATCTCAATGTTATAATGATAACATAATAAACATTTAATATATTAAAATTAAATAAGAAAATTATCAACAGTATCAATATTGAATGACTTTAAGGATTAGTGCTGCAAATTGATAACTATAGATCATCTGCATCAGCTCGCTGAAAGTTGTTTATCAATATTTTCAACATAAAGTAAATTTGAGACAGTAAATATAGCGCTAATAATTCAAAGACAAAATAACAATGTTTTGAGTCATTGATTAAATATGATTACAAATTTCTCGTTCTATGCCTTTCACATGTGATTAACAAGCGCAGTTTCCCTTAGATGCTATAAACATTAAAAATCTATTGATCATAGAAAACATGACCATTTTCATCCAACAAATAAAAACATTTAAACATCCCTAAAATCCCTCGAAAAATGTTAACAATTAGAAAGGTACCAATCTTGCCGTAACTTCTCTTTGGCCCTAAATACAAACATATTAAATTGGGTATAATTATTGTTTGTTCGGAAAAATACAAAAGTTATATAGAAATGACTAGAATTCTTTTAGGTTTAAAACTACGTTATAAAAATAGACGATTTTTTTCCCCAGGAGAAATTATGTTATTTATTTAATTTAATTTACTCCAACTTCCAACAAATACAATTAATTTTAGATATGTAAAAAAACATTACATTTGATTAAATGCCATACCTGATCTTTTACACTTTTCTATCAAGTGATCCATTGCACTTCATGTCTTCACTAAAAAGTAATCGAATTAACCGTTTGTACGTAAAATGATTCAAAAATAAGATACCTGACTTTTTCTTTTTGGTCTTGTCTTTTCATCATAACCTATCAAAATCATAGAAGTATAAAAAGATCATGGTGGTTATTTTGGCTTTCAAATGTAACTAAACTTCAACCATTTTTTCATAAAACAATATAAAAAAATTGAAATTCATTATTTTTTTCATAACATTTAAAAAAATAAAAGAATGTGTTTTTAAACACAAGAAAAAAATATAAATATACAGTTAAACCTAAATATAGAATACATCGAAAGAATTTATCAGATGTCGCCTTGGGTTTAGCCGCTGAGAATTTTATAACTAGAAGCATAGTATCCTTAATGTTGTAAAAAGTAACTCTCGGATCATAATAACTATGTATAACACTGTTATTTTGGTTCGCAGTGTTATAAATTTTTGGACGAAAAATTTAGAAAAGAACCTGTCAAATNAAAATACAGGGGGGGGTCAAATTGACCCCCCCCCCCAGCAGGAATAGGGTTAATAAATAATGCCGCCATAAAATAACCTTTAAAACATATTCGAATTATACCTCTTTATTATTTTACAAATCAATATGTTTAATAGTCCATCACAAGGTCATTGAAATTAAAAAGAGTAATTGATTATTTACCTCGTTTCTCCAAAGCCTGTTCTTATAGTTGTTGGAGAAACTAAAAAAAGTAGTTTGATCTTTAGTAATTAGATTGATTTCCTAAACTGACCAAAACTGAAGCAGAATATAAGGATTTTAGTATTTACAAACAAATGATTTAGGTAATGCTAATGATGAAAGAATATGATTCTTACAAATACCTTTATAAAACAAAGAAACATGCCTGGACAGTGGACACTGCACAATATACATACTCATGAGAATGTATAACAGAAAGCTTAGCGTAATATATAAAGCTATGCCAAAAGTAACAACAAAGTAAAGGACCACTTTTTTAGAATTATACAGAATTACAGAAACGATTGTTAAAGGCGAGATTGAAACTAAACCATACATATTTAGTTAACATTTAAAAATAATCACATTTTTGTCTGCAAGAGAAAGACAAAGAAAATAAGTCTGAATAAAAAACTTTACTTTAAAAATTGACACCAATGTTTCTTCTTATCAGATCCAATCAAATATTTCCAACTGCCGGGAGATTTCTTTCTTGGAATTATTTTTTCTTCAGTATGAAATATAAGACTGCCATGTTTTGTAAGGAAACTAATTCGATTGTTTGTTAAAAATGAAAGGAGGGAAATCTATACCTATCAAATATTTCTTTAAATTAGTTTTTATTTTATCTGATGCGTTTGTAAACTGAAAGGAACAGAGTTTTTGCCACAAAGTCAAATTTTCTAATCCTTATATCTTCGCAACCATATGGTGCAATCCTTTCAAACGTAAAATATCTGATCTAACAGAATCCATATTTTATAAAATATCAAAGGTCTATGACATTGCGTAAGAAAGATATAGGGATTGAACAATTAGAGTTTGTCACAAAACTCAGTTCCTTTCTGGTTACAAACGCATAAGATAATAAATACTGATACAGATAATAAGGAAATATTTTTAGGTATCATAAAATCGATTCCCTTTAAATCAAAAATCCAAAATGTTTGATTTAGCTGTCTGACAAGAAATTACATCAAAAAACACTCAGAAAATAATGAACTAATTTTTTAATAACTTTTCTATGCAGTTAAACTTAATGTCTAAATGTCGTTTGCAAGATTATTTAGAATATACATTATAAAGAGAACAATATAAATTCAGTAGCATAGTAAGCCAATAGTCCTCTTGCTCCACTTGGATTCTTGGGCAAAGGTTTAAATAAGACGGGGTAGGTACAAATTTGCTTGCCCCATCTAAAGGTGGTTGTTTTCCCACAAAAAAATAAAGGAGTTCAACTTTTTTTAAATTAAGCTAATTTTAATAGTCTTATCTATAAATAAGTTTTGGTGTAACGTTTTCGTTTATATTCGATGTCAGACATATCGGATTTTTGACTCACCAGTAAACGGTTTAAAATCAACATAACCGCTTTCATTTTCATAAAAACTCCCTTCAAGAATTTCAGAAGATTCAGCTTTCTTGAAAGTCAGAAGCTAGAATATTTCCCCCTAAGCCTTGTTTCTTAATCTGTTTCATTTCCTTATTAAATATAAGTATATCTTTTCTAACTAAAAATTCTTTAAATCATTAAAGGGGCTGTTGACGTAATTTCAAGTGATGGAGTGGCCTGTCCGATTAACAACGGCACCTTTAGAGACTTTGTTTTATAAAGAATGCATATCCAGCATCTTCTCTTTTTAATTAATTATCTTAATCTGCTCATTGGAGGAAATTGTCCGAATAGAACACTTTTTATTATACGTCTTTTACTTTGTTGATCAGAAAAAGGTTTAAAGTTATAATTATGAATCTGACATGCACCTTTTTTAATTGAAGGTCACTAAAAATATTTAGTACAGTCCCTTCAAGTCAAAATCTTAGCAGTTATCTGGAAGTGAAAAGTGAAGAGTTGTAATAAAATCCTTGACAGTAAATAGCATTGTTAGGCCTAAAACGCGGTTAAAAATTTAAACAGAAATTTTAAAAGTTTTGTAAAGTTGATGCTAATTAAAACTTTTAAAAGTTTCATAGCTTTGTCTTGATACCAGCATTGTGTAATATGTACAGCTTTTGTATATTTACTAAATATATTCAAGTTTTTCCAATGCTGGTATATTTTACAGAGTGCATTATACAATAAGTATTTAATTTGAGAAAATAAAGACTGACTCTCAGAAAAATGTATATAAAGTAGCATTGAAAAAAATGTAAAGACAAAACAACAATTTTGACATTCCAAAGATGGCAATGCCATTTTCACAACAGTACCCCTTCATCTAATTAAATAAAAACTAAGTATTTATACTTATAATTGTGGTGACAAAAGTGACTTGCACATTTGTCTACAAGAAAATATAAAGAAATTATCAGAATCAAACACCCTAGAAAAGACTACATTAGCCTCCAGATTTTTGATCAGATAAAGATTTCAAGAGAATCGGGCATTGCCATCTTTGCATGGAGAGTCATTGGAAATTCGCTTGCAGTCCCTTTTAGTGTTACCTGAGTCCGAATTTTATGAATTTGAGCCACGTCTCAAATCCACCAAAACCGGTTTCAATTGAGCGCCGGCTTAAATCTTGAAACATAGAATACTGTGGGACTTGAAACATTGAATACTGTGGAACCAATTATATTTCAGCCGCGTCTCAAATTTAAGCCACGGCTCAAATTCTTTAAATTCGGCCTGAGATAACTTGAAAGATTCATGAGAAAAAACGTAAAAATTTCAAAAGAAATCGGGTCAAGCAATATTTTATATTAAATTTTAAGGTGTAAAGCACTATTTACCCATTTTCGATGACAGCCTTGAATATATGTATATTAGCGAAGTAAGACAATGGACATAATAATTGAAAGCGATGATAACTTAAGCATATGTACAATTTACTTTATTTAAACATACAGTATTAAAAATACTAAAGGAAAGAAGGGATTAATTTGGAATTTAGAGGATTTTAGAAGTAGTTGTAAGATAAAAGTCTTTCTAAGTCCGAAAGTTTTCTTTAATAACTCGTCAAAACAGAATGAATTCCTTCCTTTCCTTTTAACTTTTGTCAAGGTTGATTGAATCTGTAAAAGCTGGTTGTTAATGGTAGAAACTAATATTGGCATGCTAGAGCTTGTATTGACCAATAACAATGAGAAGTAATGAGAAGTTTCAATTTTATACAGTTTCAGCAAAGATGTCGAAGCTTTGTTATGTACAGTTAAATTTAAAGCATAGTTTGAATTCAAGCTTGACAAAACGATTTATAAGCCTGCATCAGTTGAGTACAGTCGATTGAATGCAAATTCAAGTAAGGGCCGGAAAGAAACTTCAAGCATAAAATATTTAACTATTACAAATAATGATCCTTTTTTTAGTTTGAAAAGATTCTTTCCTACCCAATTTACCACTTTAAAGTCACTTACTCGGTAAATCTAGAAATAAAAAGACGCATTATACATTATCATTCTCTTACTATTCTTCAATCTTCAAATAGACAGCTTTACTTTATTCTAATCTTATACAGTTACTTCCCTTTCTAATTTCTTTTCTTTATAATCATTATCTATTTTCGTAAAAACAAATGTTTGTGATTTAAAAAATAGTGTGTATAAAACGCTAAAGATGAAAAACGAAAATCACATTGACTATTTCTTGCTTTTTAGCGCTATTTTTGGTTGTTGCAAAAATTTGATTCCTTTAATTATCTTACTTTTAAACCACTCTCTTATTCAGTTTCATGTTTTGTGAGACTCACGCTTTGGAAAACTCATTAACAGAAATTACAGTTTTGCAAACAAACGATTCCCTTGATAATTCATGTTTATGCACAAGATGAAGTCAGTTCTTGAAGATCAAACAAATAGAAATTAGAACATTTCATGCATTTTTATTATAATAAAAGATTGTCATTTCTGCATGGATGGACCTATGTATTGGTTTATTCTATATGTATAAATAAAGTAGAAATATCTGTTTGTCTATTTGGATGTTAGACGGATTCGCCTCAAATTTTGATTGGGGAGCTCAGTGGAACCACGGAAAAGGTTTTAGTAGTGTCTAGAAATTTAAAGTCGAGTGGGTATAGTAAATTATTATAAAATTACAATTCCAAAATATCAATATGATTTAAAGGGAGTGAAAGGCAATGTATGGTAGTTGAACTGGATATTTATAGTGCAGTGGAGAAATTTTTTAAGATTCCTTTGAGACATATAATCCGTTTTAATGTTACTGAGTTTGAGCGCAAAGTTGTCATTCAAAATCAACAATTTGGGTGATTACATTTTGAGAATCGAGTTTTTAAAAATTATTAGATAACGACGACGAAAATGTATCAAAAATTCTACAGTAAACTTTTTAGATGTTTAAGAACATATTTCTCAATATGAATTTGTTAATAAATCAATGCTGTTAAATTAAATTATTTCTTTTTAATCAAAACATTGGATTTATTTTTTTTTACGAATTTGTTCGCAGATTTATTAAAATTATTCAAATGTCGTCTTTTCAATAAAAATTCTAGAAAATATAAAGAAAATTTTTGTGAACAATGGGACATGACAAAACCAATATTTGAAAAGATTAATTATTTTCGATGGTTAAATGTCTCAAATGAACCCTAAAAAATGTCTCCACAATACAACATTCTCAGTTCAATTACCATACATTGCGGGTCACTCCCATTAAAGAAAATTGAGAAACTACCGTTAAATAAATAGTTTTATTTTGAAAATAACCAATTGGAATGATGTGATTTTTAACTTTCTTACATTCTACAATTTGTTTTCAGTTGAGTTGTTTCAGCTTAGTTAGGTTGTTTAAAGTTAAGATAGTATTTTAGTTTGTTTCAGCTTATCTCAATCAGGAAAGTTTACTGTACAGTTTATATGTGCACTGTATATAAAGTAACTATCAATTTCCACATCTGGTAGTATGCCTCTGTTAAGAAAAGCAGATGTAAACACTTCAAACTCTGAATTCAAATTCTTAAGTTTTGTAATATTTTTACAGTTATTTTTAAAGAAATACTCAACATTCAAAATTCTTTTGTAAAATGTCCACTTATTTACCACATAGTGTACAGTGTACAATAATACACTCTTCTAGCAGACAATCATTTCCAGAGTAACAACATATTTCAATAAAAGAGTTAATGATTTTTCCACCAAAGACAAATTCATCAGTCAAAAATTTTATTTTATTTTATCGGTAAAACGAGGTCCAAGAATTTTCATTGTAGATTTTTTTTTATCGGTAAAACAAGGTCCAAGAAAGTTTTTAAATCTTCTTTTTTGGCTTTTCTTTTTGATCCTACAGAATACCTAAAAAATGACCAAATGGTTTTAAAAATATACCTGTTGACCACAATAGGCACTGGGAGGGCTAGAATAAAAACCCCAAGCAGTGCACAGAACCCACCTATGAGCTGAAAATATTTCAGTTTCAAACGTCACATATGATATGTCAATTGAAAATGAAAAAAATATAAATATAAGTGAGGAAAATTTTTCCGAAAGGCTTCAATAACTCGCCATTAACCTTCTAATCCCTATATCTTTGCTATCAGATAAATGTGTAAATCTTTAATGGTTCGAATTTTGACTATTTGATCTAACATAAATCTTAGATTGAGATATCAAAGCTCAACGGTATAAGCTTGCCAAGATATAAAGAATAGAAAGATAGAAAATGGTTTAAGTAATTAGTTTCTTTATATATATCCTATTACGTTATGTTCAATTTCGGCAACAGTAGCTGAACCTTAGTCTTACCCAAAGGCGCTTTGCATAAAGATAATGCATTAGAAATATATCCAACTATTGCATTTGCATATGCACTGTACATCTGTTTTTTATGTTTTTAACAATTTTTTTAATACCAAAATGTGTATAGTTTATGTAAATTTTCTATTGCGCTATCTTTATTATTAGCTATGTCTTTGGTTAAACCTAATACAACTGTGTTTTGCTATTGGTTTAATCAAATCACAGGTTAAACAATAAAATTTTGTTTTTATTTAATTTTAAGACCTTTCATTTCACAAGAAACCTCGACGTAAATATTTTAACCTTTCCCGCAGCAGTTGTTGGAGCCAGAGATCCGCTGCCAACTGTAGTAAGCACCATGAGCCCCCACCAGAAGCTGTCAAGGAAACTCCACTTAGCCTTTGCGTCCTTTTCCGCGAAGTAGATGAGGCTACAAATACGAAATTAGATATATATTATAGTTTTTGAACCATCCCCCTCCCGGCCTGGCTATTTTTAGAAATATACTTTAGAATAAGATCTTTTTCAATTGAAAGTTGGGAAATCAGTTTTTATTAAAACCGGTTTTAAGTTTTAAGTTTCAGCAATTTTACTTTAGATACTTTATCTAGATTTAGTACCCCGTCCAACTATATTAAAACGTAAGTATCTCATATATTCTACATCGCAGAATAATAATGAGAATATAGCCGAGAATGATATATATGTTCCGCATTCAGTTCTTGAATACAAAACTAAGAAGTTCTGCTCCCAACACATGCTGATTAATTAATTACTGTACAAAATTTTAAAATTTATTAATTTCTTTCTTGAAGAGAATTCTAATACTTTCTCTGACAAACTAAAAAGGACTAAATGGTTACAAACAAATGAAAACTAATTGTGAACCCTATTTCAAAACTATTTAACCGAAAGTGCATCAAATGGTTTCTTTAAGTTGTTGCTCTGACTTTAAAAAAAAATATTTAAAACCGGGGTGACTATATACTTTTTAAATACAGGGCCTGACCCAAATACCGGTGTCGGCGTTTTTGAACCTCTTTAATATTTTCAATTGACTCAAGAAAGAGCTCTAATGTATAGTTTTAAATATATTTCACGCGCAAGTATGAACAAAAAAATTCATCCGGTTAAATATTTGAAATTAATAAGATTTTTGTTCTTTTAAATAGCTCTAAAAAAAGAGGAATTATTATTTAACCCTATCCCTGCTGGGGTACTTGAAAACCAGGATATGCTGGGGGGGGTCAATTTCCCCCCCCCCTCTAAATCCCATGTTTTATGTCACAATCTGACAAATGATACATCATTAGAAATCTCTTGTGCTCTACTTTTAGAATCTGCAAAAAAATTTGCAAATTTGCAAAAATTGAATTTTTTATTGCAAAATCCAGTTATATAGTAAAAATGTTTGCAAAAAAAAATTTGTCCAAAAAATGAAAAATTATACATTTTTAAAAAACCCTTGACCATGCCATTTCAAATATGCAAAAATTTTTGCAAAATTTTAAATAACCTGATTTTTAATCAAGAAAAACTAAAAATTTGAAAATTTTCTTTGACAGGTTGTTTGCAAAAAAATTGCACTTTTTTTTTGCAAAACTTAAACAATCCGTTTCCTTATGTCATAGGCTTTCCAAAAAGCTAAATTTGATCAAAATCTGACAAGAGAAAGTGTGTTAAAACAAAGATTTAGTTTGTTACAGGGAAAAGCAGTCATTCAGGCAGTGTGCCTGAGGACTCAGGCAGTTAGTATTAAAGCCCGGTTTTAGGCCTAAAGGGAGGGCTTTGGGTATGTAAGAAAAGTCAGAAAATTCCAACAGCCTCAGACCAATACTTTTTGAGTTATGTCAAAAATACTACAGGGGGGGCAGGAATAGGGTTTAAACAAATAAGATTCCAATCTTACAAGAATTTGCTTTAGTTTGACGTAAAGCTAAAATGAAAGAATACCTAGATACAGTGAGAACAGAAACCCAAACCAGAATCATGAGCAGACCAAGTTCCTAAAAATTTGAATGATTTTGATTTTTTAAATATAACTTCATTTAGTATGCAAATACTATTCTAATGTCAGCTTTGTGTAGAAGAGGTGGGGGGAAGAAAGCACACATATTGAAAATGTATTTTTTTATTGATAGTAAATTATTCAAAGATGCTTTTTTTTAAGAAATAGAATTTATAATTCACATTATTTTATGTAAATTCCCAGTGGTACTTTTTCCAGGTTTTTATTGGTATTTTTATTATCTTACATTGTGTGTAATAAGCGTTATAAAAATTCTATTGTATGAAAGACAAGAATTCAATTGTATGAGAAAAATGTTAAAATTATTATTTTATTAGCTTCTTTAACTATCAAACACTTTTTAGGATCTTCTTTATATTTTCCGCTGTAATCTACTAAACAAGAAGAAATTTGTTTGTATGTGAAGTTTTAGAAATTTATGTTTGTATTTCAAAGCGAAATACCATCATTTGACTAATCAATTTCAATAAGATGTTATACCTTGTATGCTTGTTGAAGGGTAGACAGCAAACTCTGGAGGCCAGCAAAGTGCCGAACCAACTTAAAAATTTCTTTTTTTTGTGATAAATGTTTAAAATACAAAAAAAACAATGAGTTAATTTTCATATTTTTTTTCAAATTAATAATATCAAAGTATTTCTTTTCATTATTTGATAGTGTTTATGAAAGGAATTGAGTTTTTGCCACAAACTCTGATTTTCTAATTCCTATAACTTTGCAACCCGTTTTCCTAGACCTTTGATATTTCAAACTATTAGTTCTCTTAGATCAAATTGTCTAACTTTGAAATGTCAAAGGTTTACATCATCAGGTTACAAAGATATAGGGGTTAGAAAATGTGAGTTTGTGGCAAAAACTCAATTCCTTTCCAATGTTAAAGTAACGAAACGAATAAAAGCTATGGACATACATATATAATATAATTAGCAATTTCAAGTAGACAAGCATTACCTTGAAAACCCTGAGAATCCGCATAACCCTGATAAGTCGAAGAACCTTTCCTGCCCGTCCGATAACCAGCGTATCCTTAAAAGGAGTGGCTGGTTAGGTATGGAGGTTGATCAGAGAGTTTAGTATTATACAGAACATATATAGGGTTCGTTTGATACCTTTCAAACGTTATTCTGGAGGATAAGTACAAAGAAAGAGATCTGCTCTTTAAAAATCATGAAGGTAGTCCATTGGAGGCACGCTCTCAAGAACCGATTTTTTTTAATGATGTCACTCAAAAAAGATGTAACAACACTTCTTGTATAACCTAATGCTTATCATCATTAATAGGTTTTATTTCTATTCTATTCAGTCATCTGTTTCTGTAAAGTTTGAAATTCGCAAAGGCGATATTTGAAGAACTCAGAAAACAAATTTGTAAAGAATAATGAATTCAATATAATGACGATAAAGATTAAATAATTATAGATTATGTATTCTATTATTAGTTTCATAATTTTCTTTTAAGAAAGTTGTTCCTGAAAAAACTAGTTTATGGAAGAATTATTGTTACGGTTTTCAATCGGGTTATTAAATAATTTCAAAAATCGATTCTTGAGAGCAAGCCTCCAAAATGGACCATCCTCGTGAATGTTAAAGATCGAGTTTGCGCTCTTAACAAGCAATTATACACCGAAAAACGTTTTTAGGTATCAATACTATAATACTGAACTACCATACCTTTAAAGGGAGTGTAAACGCAATTTCGAGTGACCCTTTATTTTAATAGTGGCATATCTGATTCAAAACAGTACCCTTAGAACCTTTTTTGTTGTTGCAAAAATCAGAATTTATAGATATTTTTCTATTTTAAAAATTGTTAGGATTCAACAGATTTCTTGACGGAAAGACGACGATATCCTACAAATCGTTGCTATGAAAAAGTCACTATAAATAAAAGGTCACATGAAATTACTTCAATGAAATTCCTTTAATTGCATAATTTAATTATTACAAATTTACAATCTATTTCAGAAAATGCTTAATGTATTTGGTTTACATCAGGTCCATCAGGTGTACACTGTACATTGCAGTTTTACCAAGGAATTTTTAAGATTTTTTAGTAAAAGATTTAGATTTTATTAAATTTCTATATAGAAATTATAAATACATAAATATAAAAGTTTAATGCATGGCAAAATCAGGTTTTGTCTTTCTTACGACGGGAATCGAGTCTTTTCGACAAACTTAAATTGTCTAATCCCGAAATCTGTGCAGCCTGCTTGTTATTTCAAACTTAATAATTAATAGTTCAAAATATCTAAGATACGATATTGGATTGAAAAATGTAGAGATTAGAAAATCAGAGTTGGTGGCAAAGACGCAATCCTTTTAAATAGTTGTGGTTTAAACACTTATTAGTTGTCACGGAACTTGGGCAGATATATTTTCAGATAAAAAATCTTAAGCAAACGAAAAGAGGAAAGTTTGAAAGGTTTAAGCAAAAAAAAGAGGAAAGTTTGAAAGGTTTAAGCAAAAAAAAGAGGAAAGTTTGAAAGGTTTAAGTCCTTGTCTGACTCATTTTTTGTTTCAAACAGACCAATGCAATTTAAATATTTTTCATAAAAAGTTAGTGGAATTGCAAATCCAATAACAAAAAAAACTATCGCACCTTCTTTTGCCATTTTTAAGATTTTAAAAATCATTTCGAATTTTATTTGTTAAACTTTTAATTCACATGGTGAAGCATTATTCTAGAAGAAATTTCATCCATCAGGGAGACATAACAAAACTTCAGCAGTTTTGAAACTTTTACAAGATCCCCGACTGAATAAAAACTTAAATATACTACAAAGGCAGAGGCTCTCCGGAACTTAGTAAAATAGAGACGTTGGATAGAAGAAAATGCGTAAATTAACCAATTTCTCAATTACACATTTAATTTTCCCATAATTTTAGTTTGTTTCATCTTAAAACTGACCTTGAATATTTATTAGAAAACTAGCTGAATTTCTAGTTACACCCGTCGTTTACCCGCGCTTGGTTTTAAGTGGTACCCGTGCCCGTGAAATTAAAAAAAACTTTATTGTTTTAACCTATGTCAAACCCTGCCAACCTATGGCCGGGTTCCCTAAAATACCTACCAATTTGGTTCAGACGTTTGGCCAGGTATAGCGAACATAAAAACGAGCGTAAAGCTTTATTTAATAGATAATTCAATTTTAATAAAAAAATAGGCACATGAACCCTGAAATGTATAAAGGAATTGAGTCTTTGTCACAAACTCTGATTTTCTAATCACTATATCTTTGGAACCAAATGTTACAGACCTTAGATATTTCAAACTATGAGTTCTGTTGAATCAAATAATCAGAGTTTGAAATATCAAAGGTTTACAACATCGGGTTCTAAAGATATTGGGGTTTAAATATTTGATTTTGTTACAAAAACTCAATTCCTTTACAAACACTTTTCTTGGAAGTTGGGGGGGGGGGGGTGTCAGGAGAAAGTCGGCGGCACTCCTAAGAATTCGTCCAAATATCTTATCAAAGGAAACTTTGTTTTTTCTAAATGTGATTGCTTTTGTATACAAGTTTAGATTTCGTTGTATTCTATCTAGAAACAAATATACCTACTCAAAAATTGCATAACGATTAACATTATTTATTTTCGATGACAAATAAACAGCTCGACCCAGCTAAAGCCAGTTTTCAAATAGAGTATATTTTTTGAGTATATTTTTTACTTCATTTTCTGTATCATCTTGTATACTTTTCGTCTTATCTCACAAAATATGTTAAAAATTTTATCTTTTAAAGAATATGCATAAAATAAGATACATTAAATAAGATTAACAGATAATGAAGTTTGTCTTTCCATCTTCTATCAACTTCTCATGTTGATTAAGAGAGTTTAAACTCATTTCAGGAAAAAGAAGAAATTGAACTTGGAAGCTTCTAGAATAAATTTTAGAACATAACCAAGAAACAAACTAAAATTCTTGCTATGTCACTTTATAGAGCGGGACGGGCAAGTTAAGCTTATATTTTGGTGTAGAACATGAGGAGAATAACAAATATATTTACAATTCTCTCAACAACTGATGTATATATATACTGTATTGTAACTTTATTTATATTATTAGAAATTTCATTTAAAAGTTAGAATATATATGTAAAGATAGACCCTTTGATAAATTGCAGTTTTTGAATTTTCCATATTAGGGACTTTTTGTTACGCATGTGTCATGTTCTCAAATGGCAGCAATTACTTCTAGATTAAATTTTAAGTGACCTTCTATTTGTATAGTGGCATTTACAGCGGTAAACTTAAAAACTTGGCCTTATTTATCTAGCTGAAAATCGAGTTACGACAATATTGAGTGTGCCATATACATTTAAACGCTCCGTGCCATTGGTACCCACATGCACTTAAATTCCAGCTAGAATGAAGCGTTATTTGAGGAAAAAACGCATACAGCCTCTTTAACCGTACCACCGATTATCCCTAGTTAATGTTTTAGAACAAGTTTCATATTATTTCCGAAAAAATGTGTAAATGCAATTTAATGAAACACCCTGGTTTTCAAATTTATAGGAAATATTTGAGATATTCAGATATTGGGTAAACTTGAGATGAGTAGCATTCTTTACATACAGTTTCTTGCTTACTGATTTACATAAACTGGCACATAATACTCATACAGGAACTATTTCTATACTAATTTAGCGGATACATTCAAGTATGAGTGTTAATTTTACGGCGTTTTAGCTCCTTAAATGTGTAAATACTTTCCTGTCCTTAATGATTTTTGTTGGAAACATTATATATGTGACGTGTTTATAGATGTTCGAATCAGAATCAAATTTTTAAGCTCCAATTTATAGTAAAGTTTTAGATCATGATTTAAGAAAAAAATCCCTATCCTTATAGTGTATTAGGCACTAATGTATCGTATTTATAATTAGTTTTTCTTCTATTATATATATACAAATTATGGAGATGAATTATTAATATTAATTATTATTCAGATTGCTTGGTTAATTACAGGTCCTTTCATTTCTATCCTTGTGTTTAATCTCGCATATTCCTATTAATACGGAATATTAACAGGTATACTAGCATTTGGATAAATGAGGATATGTTGAATACTAATTGGAATCTTTTAAGATCCTTTACTTTTCATCTTCATAAAACCTCTTATATTCCGCTCCTTGTTTAAACGTAACCTTAACTTGAAATTCCAAAACTTTTTATAAAAAAGAGGAATTTGAATTTATGCTAATTGATATTATAAAAGGAAAAAATTCTTCCGCTATTTTCAATTTTCTTACAGAATTTTAGGATTTATTTATATATGAATACAATTTTTAAAGATGTTTTAGATCTTGTGAAGGATTTGATTTTTTTTCAACAAACTCAAATTTTCCTTTGCAACCTGATGGTGTAAATCGTTGATATTTCAAACTTTGATTATTTGATGTAACAGAATTCTTAGTGTGAAATATCTAAGGTTTACGAAATTGGGTTGCAAAGATATAGGAATAAGAAAATCAGAGTTTGTTGCACAAAAAATTGTTTTGGACTGACAAACTTTGTTTAACGAATAACAGTTTTAAAATTAAAAAAGGGTTCATTAAAATAATGTAACCGTTTCATTCCATTTAAAGAATATTTCATGAATAAAGAAAAACATTCGTGGTCGTCTTTAAATTTTCCCATCTAGTGGTTTTTGGACAGCCTTAGAGGTCTGTGTACTCATTTTCAACTTTTTTCAAAAGTTGATTTACAAAATTGAACTGTTTTGAATTCTAAATCACTTTATGTCCGGCCTTTCAATCGGAAACTTCGTCTTCTTTAACAAAAGAGTTCTAAACTCTTACTGAAAAAGTTTAAAAGAGACTGTGAGCGTAATTTCAAGTGACTTCAGTGCAAAGTTTGCAATTCCTGATTCATAACAAATATTTGCGATCTTGTTAGCTATCAGTGTCAATACGGACACTAGCAATTAATTGATCAATGCCAAAACCAGGACACGATCCACATGGCTACAATCCCGTGAACTATCAATGCCACTACCACTGGGAGCGAACTTGCTAGCTCTAAATGTCACACAGGGACACAAGCATAGCTATCAAACAAGCTATTATTCGAGCTCTAGATGTCACACAGTGTCACAAGCCTGCTATCAAAGAAGCTATTAGTTAAGCTCAGAATGTCGATGAAAAATCGGAAACGAAACGATCGTTTTTAAAAACGATCGTTTTTTCAAAAAGTTCGTTTTTTAAAAATGGTTGTTTTTAAAACGATCGTTTTTGAAAGCGAACGATTAACAACCCTAATTACAGCACAGCTAGAATAGTCAAAATTTAAGATATACTTCATTATATATATCTGTAGACCATAAACCTACAACCTTTCTCCCTAAAACCCAAACCCTACATTTTTCTCCGACAAACAGACCCAAACTCGTGAAAAGTTAAACAGTTTTTAACATAGTAAATGCTTAAAAGCCATGATTATTGATGTAAACAACAAATCTTTGTAACCCAATGGATATTTATTTTGTAATAGTTGTTTTATTCTGATCACTAGACCCCTCATTTTCTGCTTCTACCAGCAGATAGTAAGAAACTTTAAAAATCAAACATTGTTCACAATTGAATATTTCAACGATTTATTGTGAAACTATACTTATCTTAGGTTAGAAATAAACTTTATTGTGCATTGTCGACTATGGATTAGTAGTTGAGAAAGAGGACATCGACCAGCTTTCGAGCACAATCAACCCTTCAGTGGGATTATCAACCTTGGACCGTTCTCGATCAAGCCTTCAGTGGGATTATCAACCTTAGACCGTTCTCGATCAAGCTTTCAGTGGGATTACCAACCCTTAAGTGGGAGCAATCAACTCTTAAGTGGGATTACCAACCCTTTTAGTGGAATTATTACAACCCTTCAGTGGGATTTTCAACCTTAAAGCAACCTCGATCAACCCTTTAGCCGTCAGGGGTAGCAACCAACCCTTCAGTGGGATTATGAACCCTTCAGTGGGATTATGAACCATTTAGTGGGATTATCAACCCTTCAGTGGGGTTATCAACCTTAGACCTATCTTTGAGCTCACATGATTATGCTAATAATGCTACGTATTTATTTGAAACGCAGCTCAAATGAATAATGGTTTTCTTACGTAGAAGTGTACAAACATAGATAATCAACATTGTACAACGTACTGCAGGTTAACAGAATCTCGTGTTATCCGATATATATCACAAGACTACATAAAAACCTCTGTCAACTAAAGCAAAAAATCTCCATAATAAGATGAGAAAAAAATCCTGCACGTATAGGCTGATCAGTTCCATCCTCAAGAGATAAAAAGCTGTCAAGAAGGATTGAAAAAAAATATAATAAGTCTTGATATCCTAAAGGCATTGTAACATTAATTTAATTATGATCGGATTGTAATCAAGCCGTCTTTGACAGAAAAAGTGTTTGATGTTTGTTTGGGTTTCGACGCTTTTTGCTTAATCTAACAGAGCTATTAAGAGTACGTTGTGAATCAGGCATTTTCATCTATTCATTGAGGTTAAATGTAATTACACTCACAATCCCTTTAACTTTAAATAAAATGAAAGAATTAAATTGTTGTAGTGCATGTTAAAGAATGATTTCCTCCAAGGATTTACTAAAATTTTACACTCAAAACTTTACGCAAAAAAAGACATTCGAAAGAAGCAAAATGGAAAAATGAAAAAGGTCAGGTATTTCTGGATTTTAAAATATAGCTAATTTGGCAGCAAAAATTTAAAAAAATACAAAGTAAGCGATTCTTTGTTTATTTGTTTGTGTAAGTGGGTTTTTTTCTTTCGTATTTTAAATTGCAGCTGCTTAAAAATCAGACTGCAGTTCTGTAAATGAACCGGAACTAGATTCCAGTAATTACAAAGAACTAAAAAAAATATTTGTTTGATAATAAAAAGCTTTTTTTTCATTTCTGAACAAATTTATACAAACTTAAATTGTATATTCTAAAATAATTGACACATTAGATGTAANTTTCTCGAAGAGACCTGTCCCCATCAGCTAATCTATATTATAGTTTATAATTGGATTTACGAAAACAAATAAATAACTCGGATACACACGACAATCCTATATCTATATTATAATTTATTCATGTATTGCAATTAAAAAATATACATCATAAAGATATAGATAGATAGAAAGATAAAAAGATAAATAGAAATAAAAAGATAGAAAGATAGACAGAAAGAAAGATGAATTGCTAGTTAGATAGATAGATAGATAGATAGATAGAAAGATAGATAGATAGATAGATAGATAGAAGGATAGATAGATAGATAGATAGACATGATGATTTTCAGTTTTAAACTTACTCTTACCTTGATACCCTCAACAATGAATCCTACAAAGTATGGTAGGATTGCAAGAAGGTCAACCACGTTCAAGGGTGCACTGAAAAACTTCCACTTCTTAGGGGCGCAGATAAACCTCACAAGGTATTCTAAAATACATCTATATAATAAAACAAGACATTCGTAGGCCCTTCAGCTAGTATTTAATGAGACCAGTGGGGCAATTAACACGTTTGTGAGGGGGGGGGGCGAAATAAAATTTTGAGGGGCTGCAATTTCAGGATTTGAAGTATAAAAACATCATTTTTTAATTAAAAGGGTTGGCTCTGTGATCAATAATATACCAAATTCTTATAATATCCATGACATGTTCTGATCTATGTGTTTAAAAAAATATACTTCCAACAGCTTTAAAATGAACGATGTGAACGAAGCGGCAATTTTCTAGTGTCTTTTCATGTATTTATTAGTGTCTGTTAGTTCCTGGCTTAGTCATATTCACTATGTCCTATAACAGTCTACAGCAATTTGTTTGTAATTCACCCACTAGTTTTGTGTAACCTTAAATGTTATATATATCGTATACTCATGAGAAGTAACATATATACATGTTATTATACTGACTTTGTTTAAGTCGAAAACGAGAAAATAGTTAGAAATTCTATTAGAAATGATGCGCGAAGCGCCAAAGAAAAATGTTAGTATTTTTTTCTTCATTGACAAAATTTGATAAAAGATGGTCCACAATCATAATCATTGATCATGCTGGATTCAAGTGAGGAGGGGGGGG
>NW_019397052.1:58296-115681 GCF_000591075.1 Eurytemora carolleeae | reverse complement strand
ATAATTAGCAAAGTCTTTGCGATGTAGTATACTACAGCGAAGATATGATCTCCCACATCTAAACACTTCGATGTCGGTACCATGTAGTATATACTGAATCGAATTCTTTCTTTCCGATGTAGAATGTTATAGACATGGTGAGAAATAATTCAATTAGTAGTAGTATATGCTACATCGTATGTACGACAGTTCTTGGTGGGTGCAGTTTACTATACCGCCAGGACCTACATCGGTCATGATGATAGGAGCTCCGCCCAACTCTGGCGAAGCCTGTCGTATATACGAGGCGGTATAACCGAAATCGGTTATTTTGCTAGCTGGCAACAACATTTTTCCGCTCATTTTCCTCCATTTTTCAAAAATATTGTGTTAGATCCATGTTGGGCATGCCTAAAGTCATCAACTTTGGGTCTGGAAACTTCTATTAGAGATTTCTTACATTCACAATTAAAAACATGAAAGTTTTGGAACAAGTCATTCTGAATCTCTTGAATCTCTTGAAAAGGGTAAAAGGCAATATAAGACCACAGTACGACTATATGAGCTAAAGAGGATGTTGTATCTTTCGATCTACGCATATCTGCTATTCTCCACTTCTGACCTGCCATATCCGACCTACTAGCACGTGGTTTTACAGTTGTATAAGTTGGGCATGTCACGTGGATTTTACGGTTCTGTCAATATTTCAGAAAACTGTGACTTTCGATTGTAGGTATGATATTAAACAGTAGATGCATTTTGCGTATATAGACGATGTAACTGTACCCTTAAGAGGGCTAATGATGGTCTTCATTTTGTATTGAGGTTAATAAATTTGAAACCCACCTGTAAAAAGTTAAATAAAATCTTCATTTTTGAATCAAAGAAGAATACAATAAATATTTTAAAAATTTCTTTTTCTAACTTTAGTTTGAGTGATATCTGCAGAATAAAGTTATAGATACTTACCAATAAATATATATCAATCATAAGATGGTTTCAAAATCTTCAACAACGTGTATATAAATTATAGATTGACGAAGATTTACGAATTTGCATACACGTGAAAACATGTTTAAGGTGATTATGTTAAAAGTGAATTTATTCTAAGCTCAGAAAGACCTAATTATTTAACTATAATATACTAGTGAAGTAAATTAATAAAATAATATCACAAACATTTTTATTTAGTTATAATTATATATATTTTATATCTTATAACAATCTGTCATATTTAGCAAGTTTACTATTAAATTACATTAATAACACATGATATCTTTGTCTGAAATTCATTTTTTACTACACGTTGATGAAAAATACAGTCGTCCTCGTAAATATCACTTCAATGAAGACGACTTTCAATTTCAATTTCATGATTTCTGCCACGCTTTCATTAGCATGGTTACACAGAAACATGGAAACAAAGAGAAGCTGTCCATTAACAGCTTTTCTTTGTTTAATTTTAAACTTGTAATTTGAAAAAAGCTTGTTAGAAACTAAGAAATCAAAACATAGATAGGAAAAGTCGTCTTCATTGATATAAACACTGACCACATAGTGAACCAATTTTTTTACTATATATGGAAACTGTAATAAAAAAATACATTTAATTCCCCCTTTTTAAAACTGTAGAGTAAAAATATTCAACAATTTTGCCCCTCATTCTCATACAAACAATTGGAAAAACTTGTAACGTGAGTGCAAAATTTTCTTTGAGTTTATAGCAAGACACATTTTGGAATTTTAAATCAAATTCTTGTTATTTTTAACAATTAACAATGATATGGACGTGAGCAGGAATGATTCCAATCTCCAGTATGTCCGTCATGAGAGTTGTGACCATGGTGGGCTTTATAAACGCTACTACACCCATTGGTGCATTGGTGTCGCCCCGTCTCCGGGTTAGCCTGCTGCCACCTGATTGTTCCGGTAAATCTACCAGATAACGAGCCACACATCCCACCACATATGCCACTGCACATGTAGATCTCTTCTTCTTTGTGGCAATTACAAACTCCCGAACAAACTCCAAGGCAAGAATTGCAACATTCCGGATCATAGCAGTGGGTGCAAGTTTGGTTTTCACAATGTTGAGAGCAGATATGATCATGACAGTGTTGGCAGTCATGTCTATTATGATGATCAGCTGAGCAGATAGAATGGCAATGACAGCTTCCATTGCAACTATGCCTGCATCTATGGCAGCATGTATTGCTGTAACAAAAGCTATGTTGATGGATTTTATGGCAGTCATAACAAAAGTTGTTTTGTGGAACATTTGAATGAGATTTGAATTGCTTGTGACACTCTTTACTGATGTGACATCCTTGTTCACCAGTTCTCCCAGTACAGTTAGAAACCTCTTTACAGATGTTAGGAGGAATTTTACCAAAGTTTGCTTCAATATGAATACCTCTGAAAACATTTTGGATTAGTTTCCATGTTTAAAAATTATAAAGAGTTTAATTGAATCTGTTATAGAAAGACATTTTTTTATCGTTTAAAACTTTGGTTTTATTAATCTATAGTTTTATAAACTTAATGTTTAGATATTTTGAAACTTACTGAGACTGATGACTATGATGATGTTTTCGATCTACTCTATGTTGTTGTTGTTGTTGTGGCTGATGGTGCCTTGGAACTTTGTTGTGGTATGGAGGATGATGTTGTTCTATGTCTGTATCTCGACATGGTGGAGAATGAGATGATCTTGATCTAACATGTTTAGGAGTACACCCAGGAGAACCAGGTTCAGTATGCACCGGAGTTCCGCAAGGATGTTCTATGGGTACACAGTTTAATGTCTCATGCTGTGTTGGAGTTAGAGGACGAGACGGACCATGGTTAGATTGAGGATATCTATCAGGAGGACCAGGGTTTGAGGGAGGATGTCCACTCCCTGGTCCATGGAAAGAAGGATTGCAGTGTCCATTATCAATATCATGGTTAGAGTGATGTTTAGGTGTACAAGGATGATGCTCCTGATTATGTTCTGGAGAATGATGTCTGGATTGTTCTCCAGAATGATTGCAGCTTGTACCCCGAAATGTTCCTGTGAAGGAATGGGACCTGAAAGTTAAAGTTTTAATAATTACTAGCTGAAGTGCCAGGCGTTGCCCGTGGAATAAAAAACCGAATTTTAAAAATCAAGTTTTAAAGAAAATTTTTTAAAAGTTTTTTTTTTAGCTTATATTACCCCTCGGGTATCCATTGGTTTTCTTAAAAAAAATCAGCCCATTCGGTCCATATCAGTTTGGCCAGCTATAGCTTACATATATATAACATTTAAAATTCGGTGATGGTGATGGACCAAACCTCTGTAGAGTAAAAAATTAGATGTTAGTTCCACATTTATTGATATAGTGATATATAGCATATAAGAGCGAAGAGCTTTATACATATAGATGTGAAATAATAAGAGTAATATTAAGAAATAGAACCTGTTATTTGGTCGTCCATGTCTTGCTTTAGGTCGTCCTCTCTCAAACTGATTTTCCTCACCATCAAAACTACGTCCCATCCCATCCCCTGTTAACAAATTGATTAAAAAATAAAGTCTTTAAAAACACACTTTTTCATTTACCTGCACTTTTAGGTCTAGAGTTATACATTGTGTGGATTTTAGGAGTTCTATGTATCAAATCTTCATCAATCTGTAAAAACAGATCAAAAGGAATTTTGTGTCTTTAAAATATAGTTTTTTCGTAATTCTGTAAAATCATCGGGGGGAAAAAAAGAAATCCTCCAAAGAAACTGATTTATTTGCACAAACTCTGAGTTTTTAATCCCTTATCCTTGCAACCTTATGTCGGAGACCTTTAATATTTCAAACTATGAATTCTGTTGTTGCAAATACTATAATTTTGAAATATCAAAGGTTTACACCAGATTAAGTGGAAAATATAAAAAAAAAAATTCGAGTTTGTGGCAAAAACTCAGTTTCATGCATAATTTAGTCCCGTAATTTAGGACGAAATGACCGGTCCTCAACTTGGGGTCACATTTTCGATTTTGTACCTTGAACCCCAAACAATTTAAGAATCATATTGAAATTATGTGAATATCTTGTTTTTTAATTATATTACACTGAATCAAGAATAAATACATTGAGTTATAGTGAGGATGGTTTCCTCTTTGACCTGTATAAAACCGGAGGGTAAAACTTTTATGTTGGGTCTAGAAATTCAGCGGCTGAACTCGATATCCAGTGAACTAACTTAAAGTTTTTAAACGGGAATTCCTTAAAGGGACTGTTACGTAATTTTAAGTGACCATGGAAGGATGGCAATTCTTGATTCACAATGGTACCCTTGAAATCTTGAGCAAATCAATAATGTGAAAGATATTGTCTGTTGTTTTCCTGCGGTATAGAAGTAACTAAGTCACTTTTAAAGAGAATCCGCAATTGAAACTACGCTTACTGTCCCTTTAACTTTAAGCTTTAAATCCGCCAATAACAGCATTTCTCCGCTAAAGTAAATTCTACGTCTAAGGTTTATCCATCAGCAAGAGTATATCCAGCAAAGCAATAGGAATCCTACTTAGCCGGAGATCCATTACAAAAATATTATTCTCATGTTTTTGAGATAAAAGTTAATGGATATTGGAAATATATTTGAACTAACTACCTTCCTCCAGACAAATGGATCTCTCTTTCTTAAATCACAATCCTTGTTCTCCAGGTCGGTTCTACAAATACATTGTTCAAGTTCTCATGTTCGGTAGGAGCAAGTGGATAAATTTGAATACAACAAATCATACAATAGTTTCTGCCTATATCACAATAGGCATATTACAATATCGTTGGTCTCCATATTGTATTGTGTATACATTGTAAGTAGATATACCTACAATTCATATCATCAGTATCACTTTCAACGGTATCACAATCACCAGCAATATTAATATAAATGTCATTCAATAACTACAATATCAATACTATCGATATAAATATTATTAACATTATCAATAACAATTTCAATATCAATATCAATAATGACATAATCTATATCAATATAATCAAAAGCAATTTAACCAATGTTAATATCTATAATCAACATCATCTATATCATCTATGTCTATATTTATAAAAAATCTCTGTTTGCAATGTCTGTTTGAATGTACAATCATAACTCATGAACTCCTTGACAGATTTGCTTCAAATTTTAATTGATGAACTCGGTAGAACCACGGGGATGTTCTTAGCTTGATTCAAATAAAAGTTTTAATATGAGTAGGTTAACTTTGATAGAGAAAATTCAAGGCAAATATGGGTTTCAAGCAAAGTTCATTAAAATTCATTCAATATTAGTTTTGGAAATAAATACAATGAACATGAAGATGATTACCTATTTTGAATTAGGCATTTGATCTATTCCCATTTTTTACTATATAGAATATGTACATTTCCAATTGTTGAGCGCATGCCTTATAAACCCTATTTAAATGTATATGCCTTAATCATGAGTATAGCTTCAGTAAAGCCTAAACCAACCATGGACGCTGATGTAAACATACTTTGATTTCTTTTCTTAATAGATGACATTCGTGTAAGTAATTATATGAAATCATTATAAATATTGTTCTAATCAATGTTATATTGTTGTTATAATACTTCAATCTATTTCAGTTAATTTAAACTCTCTCCTCCCCCTTTCATCTTAGTTAAACTGTAAGAAGATCTACCAAGTAACAACATCTGAATAAAGAATCAAAGAAGAAAAAACAGTTTATATAGAGAGAGTAGTTTGAAACCGGTGATCCAAAGGATATCAAGATATTACCCTGGATGAAGATGGGGATGTTTATGTAAAGGATATCAAGATATTACCCTGGTTGAAGATGGGGATGTTTATGTAAAGGATATCAAGATATTACCCTGGATGAAGATGGGGATGTTTATGTAAAGGATATCAAGATATTACCCTGGATGAAGATGGGGATGTTTATGTAAAGGATATCAAGATATTACCCTGGATGAAGATGGGGATGTTTATGTAAAGGAGGTGGAGAAGAAGGTAGAACACAAGCATTGTCATCAGTCTAAATATGGGACCAAATTTAATTAACTTGAGAGGTAACTAAGCTGCCTACCACCAGTTTAAATTCTTTATGAATCTTTAACTTTGAATCTATTATTTAGCTTTAAACCGGTAGTGGGTAGTTCAGCCATCCAGCTCAAATTCATAAAATTCGGTCCCTGCAGGAGGATTAATATCATAACTGTGTTTCATAGTTTGATCCCATGTACAACATGATATATAGTATATTCTGGTTTCTACTGATAGATCCCATGTACAACATGATATATAGTATAATATTCTGGTTTCTACTGATAGATCCCATGTACAACATGATATATAGTATATTCTGGTTTCTACTGTGTGGAAAGAAACCATGTTAGCTCAGATAATCTACTATTTGTAAGAACTAAGAATCTCAATACAGTTCTCCTAGACAGGGATGTTTCCTTTTTACTGTTGATGAAAAATAAAATTTACTAAAACAGAAACACAATGAAATAAAATAAATGGATTATTAATTAGGGCTAAAATTGACAAATACGTTACCTTATTGATTTCTTTAAACTTGGTCGTAAATAATTAATTTTAACAGAATTCACCTGATCCAACCCTGGATTCCTGGTAAACCTGATCTAGCTTTGGGTTCCAGATCCCTAGTTTTCCTGTTCTGGCTCCGGGATGCATGCTTTACCTGGTCTAGCCGGGTCTTTCATAGTTTACCTGGTCTAGCTCCGGGTTCCATGGTTTATCTGTTCTATCTCTGGGTTATATTTTTTACCTGGTCTATCTCCGGGTTCCTTGGTTTACCTGTTCTATCTCCGGGTTCATTGGTTTACCTGTTCTATCTCCGGGTTTTATGGTTTACCTTTTATCTCTGGTTTCAATGGTTTACCTGGGTTAGCTCCGGGTTCCATGGTTTACCTGGTCTAACTACGGGTTCAATGGTTTACCTGGTCAAGCTCTGGGTTCCATGGTTTACCTGGTCTAGCTCTGGGTGCCTTGTTTCTTCTATTCTTGTACTAGTTGAGGCTTCAATCTAAGAGAAAAAAACATAAGACAACAAAGAATTTAAATAGCTGCAGTCCTATTAGTGAATAAAAGAGCTCTAACCTTCGGAGCAATTATTCCAGGGAAATCTCTTGTAGGTTCCATTAGAAGGTCTATATCAACTCCGGGACAGTTCTGTCCTCGAACCTTAACATAATTTTTAACCTAAACCTAGGATTAACGAGATCATAAAGTAAGGGATGAGGAGGATAGAATATAAAACTAGAATATTGAGATAAGTTCTCAACTAAAATAACCTGAGGGAAGGGAAAGAGCAATTCCAAAGCTGAAGTTTCAAAGCTTGCAAGAACAAGGTTGGGATGCATACCCTGATCCTGAAACAAAACAATTTTTCTTCTCCTGACAAAGTTGAAAAAGTTCTTGTATTTCTTGTTTCAGTTCTGAAGTATATAGAGAAATATTATCCTGATATCTGGAGAAATATTAATCGGTATTCTACAACAAGGATTTACAAACCCCTGCTACAATATATCTAGCCCAGTACTATATATTGCACCTGGAGAAGCTCGATATAGACAGTTTCTGCTTGGAGCGCTCCTTGTAGATGCTCCAGGGTGGAACATGTTCCAAAGGTTTTCTCAAACAGGAACCTGAAGATTGGAAATAGAACGTTTTAACGTCTTGAATATACCACGGTATGTTTCAAAAATTAAAACTAACTGTGAATTTTCTTCTCTGTAAACAAGAAAAGATATAGATCCTCTCAAACATTATGAAGAGAATGTCATCTTTAAAAGTTGTCTGTCTGGCACAAAAACATCAAAAGGACAGATTTAAACAGGCTTCTTTAAATATCCTGATGGTCGTAGGTTGGTTTATGTCTTGTCAAAGTATAGATTTAAATACATCATAGAAAAGGGAAAGTGACTCTTTTTAAAAATAAATACATGTCATGAAATGGAAAACCTGTCATGATTAAATAGGGAATGAAACACCTTATGTGAAAGGGAATACCTGTAATGAAATTAGAAAGTGAATGAAACCCCTAATATGAAATAGGTTTCCTGTCATGAAAGGACAAGGGAATAAAAACCCCTTAAATGACATTGAATATATGTTTTGAAACTGAATAGATATAATGAACGAGAAAAGAGTATGAGATTGAATAAAAATGAATGAATATGAGTCCCTGTTATAAAAAAGGAAGGAAATAAAACTAAGTACCTGTCATGAAAGAGAACACATTTGACAACCCAAATTTTTATTTTGAATAATCTTTTTTGTTTGTTTATTTTCTTGTGATTTTTAACAACAAATTTTTTATTTTTTTTTATCAATTTTGATGGTTATTATTTCGTTAGAACTGACGAGGGACAACACAGACCGAAATATATTTTCAATAAATGTGGAAGTAATATTTACTTTTTTACTCTACAGAGGTTTGGTCCATCACCATCACCGAATTTTAAAGAGAACACAATTGAGTACCTGTCATAAAAGAGGAAAGGGAATGAAACTGAGAACCTGTCATGAATGAGGAAACTGAATGAAGTTGAGAACCGGTCATGAAAGAGGAAACAGAATGAAACTGAGTACCTGTCATGAAAGAGGAAACGAAATGAAACTGAGAACCTGTCATGAAAGAGGAAAGGAAATGAAACTAAGTACCTGTCATAAAAGAGGAAACAGAATGAAACTGAGTACCTGTCATGAAAGAGGAAACGGAATGAAACTGAGAACCTGTCATGAAAGAGGAAAGGAAATGAAACTAAGTACCTGTCATAAAAGAGGAAACAGAATGAAACTGAGTACCTGTCATGAAAGAGGAAACGGAATGAAACTGAGTACCTGTCATGAAAGAGGAAACGGAATGAAACTGAGAACCTGTCATGAAAGAGGAAAGGAAATGAAACTAAGTACCTGTCATAAAAGAGGGAAGGGAATGAAATTAAGTACCTGTCATAAAAGAGGAAAGGGAATGAAACTAAGTACCTGTCATGAAAGAGGAAAGGAAATGAAACTAAGTACCTGTCATAAAAGAGGAAACAGAATGAAACTAAGTACCTGTTATGAAAGAGGAAAGGAAATGAAACTAAGTACCTGTCATAAAAGAGGAAAGGAAATGAGACTAAGTACCTGTCATGAAAGAGGAAAGGAAGTGAAACTAAGTACCTGTCATAAAAGAGGAAAGGAAATGAAACTAAGTACCTGTCATAAAAGAGGAAAGGAAATGAGACTAAGTACCTGTCATAAAAGAGGAAAGGAAATGAAACTAAGTACCTGTCATGAAAGAGGAAAGAAAATGAAACTAAGTACCTGTCATGAAAGAGGAAAGAAAATGAAACTAAGTACCTGTCATGAAAGAGGAAAGGAAATACAACTAAATACCTGTCATAAAAAAGAAAAGGAAATGAAACTAAGTACCTGTCATGAAAGAGAAAAGGAAATGAAACTAAGTACCTGTCATGAAAGAGGAAAGGAAATGAAACTTAGTACCTGTCATAAAAGAGGAAAGGAAAATAAACTAAGTACCTGTCAAAAAAGAGGAAAGGAAATGAAACTAAGTACCTGTCATAAAAGAGGAAAGGAATGAAACTAAGTACCTTTCATGAAAGAGGAAAGGAAATGCAACTAAGTACCTGTCATAAAAGAGGAAAGGAAATGAAACTTAGTACCTGTCATGAGGAAACGGAATGAAACTTAGTACCTGTCATGAAAGAGGAAAGGAAATGAAACTAAGTACCTGTCATAAAAGAGGAAAGGAAATGAAACTTAGTACCTGTCATGCAAGAGGAAAGGAAAAGAAACTAAGTACCTCTTATAAAAGAGGAAAGGAAAAGAAACTAAGTACCTCTCATAAAAGAGGAAAGGAAAAGAAACTAAGTACCTGTCATGAAAGAGAAAAAGAAATGAAACTTAGTACCTGTCATGAAAGAGGAAAGGAAAAGAAACTAAGTACCTCTTATAAAAGAGGAAAGGAAAAGAAACTAAGTACCTCTCATAAAAGAGGAAAGGAAAAGAAACCAAGTACCTGTCATAAAAGAGGAAAGGAAATGAAACTTAGTACCTGTCATGAAAGAGAAAAGGAAAAGATGGCGGGAAAGGTTTTGTATTCACGTGGAATCCAAGGAAGCAAATTGATAAATGAACCTGAAAAAAAGTACTAAACTTATAATTTTTTCCAGATTCTATTAAGCATTGAAATATGTATATTGTATAAATGAAATGCAAATGTTAGGACCCAGGGCCTATAAGTTGGCAAGATAAGTATCATATTTGCAACCACAGCCTACTAGACGCTTTCAGGGAGAAATTATAGCATATTACACAATTCTTCGATTAAAAACGGGTATATCGAATTAAAAAATCTTTAAACGGTTAACAATGCACTGATTACAGTAAAAAACCTGTATTGATATGTAAGTTTTCATTTTTTTCATTATGAAAAAATTTACTCTGAAATAAGATATTAAGTAAACACGAAAAACGAAAACTATCGATAATATTAAAACTTTTGGTAGTCATCAAATCATCTCTATCCATCTCCACCCAAAACTACCCATCTCTACTCATCTCTACCCATTCTACCCATCTCTACCCATCTCTACCCATTCTACCCATCTCAATCCATCTCTACCCATCTCTACCCATCTCCACCTACCGGAGCTTTACACTGGAAGAAAACTCCGGGGCAAGATACAGCATGAATCTCCAGCTCAGTTTTTAACCTCAATCCTTTCCCGCTCATCCTTCTGAAATATTAATAAAATATGTACAACATTTTTTAATTTTAAAAACCAAGATAAGAACATTCCCATGGTTCTCCCGAGTTCTCCAATCAAAATTTGAGGCGAATCAGTCAAAGGGATCATTAGTTATGATCGGACATACAAACAGACAAACAGAGATCACTACACTATACATAAAAAGATACAACTCATACAAAGATAAAACTTAGACAAATCCCACGATGGACCTGTATACCGACAATCCAAAAATCAGTCACATCGTTCTCTGAGAGCTAAATAAGGGAAGCGTATCTTTAGACCTTTTTACAGTTATGTATCAAATAAGTTATAGTAACACAGATGACAGCTTTGAGCTTTGTCCTAAATAATTAATGTTTTTTTCCTCTGGAAATAATTAAATAAATAAACTAAAATATGATACAAAAAAAAACTTTCCTTCATAATTTTATCCCATGAACCTTTTTTTTGCAATTATAGCATGTTTTGTCCAGCTAAAAAGTCACCATCTCGCGACAATTTATCAAGCTTCAATCAACCCTTTATCCAAACTTCTAAACATTCAAATTTTCATCATACAGGATGTCCCACGAAACATGACAGTCGAGTGACGACTTGGAGGTCGTCTTTTATATATGAAATTGTTTGCGGCATTTATTCGCAAACCTAATTTTTGAAGGAACATTTTTTAATTAACGACCACAAAATTTTGTTCTTTCAGATATGCAGAGAATTTCATGCTGATTTCGAAATTGGTGTTATTTAATAAATTAAAATTTAAACTAAATTTTTGGTATCTCAAATTGAAAGTTATTTTGAAAGCACAAAAAAGGGCAGTCTACTTTTTGAGAATTACACATGTTAAAGTAGGCTGACGAATGAATGCTGCAAATTATCTAAGTAGTCTCTCAGCTGAAATGTTTCGTAGGACACCCGGTAGTTTGTTAAGATGGTTTAGGTTTGATGAAAGAGAAATAGTCTTCATTAAATCTTTTGGTTATAGTTAGTTAATTGTTTACTTAAAGGCAACTAAAGTGGGAACTGTATTTTAAGTACAGGGTTACCCACAAAGAATGAGACTGTAAAGACGACCCAAAACTCTGAAAATATGGCGATTTGAAGCTTGAATTTTGGTTTTTACCTTTAGCATTCAATTTAGCATTTTGATGGTTTACTAAATGATTAAGCAGAGAAATAAGCCAGTTTTGGTCTACGAGGAAATCTAAATACAAGAAAACGGTCTGAACAAATCTACAAGGAAATCTAAATAAAAGAAAACGGATTAAACAAATCTACAAGGAAATCTAAATAAAAGAAAACAGACTTAACAAATCTACAAGGAAATCTAAATACAAGAAAACGGACTAAAAAAATCTACAAGGAAATCTAAATACAAGAAAACGGTCTAAAAAAAAGATAAAAGGAAATCTGAATACAAGAAAACGGACTAAACAAATCTACAAGGAAATCTAAATACAAGAAAACGGACTAAACAAATCTACAAGAAAATCTAAATACAAGAATACGGACTTGACAAATCTACAATTGGAAATCTAAATACAAGAAAACGGACTAAACAAATCTACAAAGAAATCTAAATACAAGAAAACGGATTAAACAAATCTGCAAGGAAATCTAAATACAAGAAAACGGACTATAACAAATTCCGCACAATCGTCTTTTAAGTCTCATCCTTTGTGGGTATTCCTGAAAATAGATATACTATCTTGGGGACCCGACAATTTGCCTTGAAACTAAAGTTTTTCTATAGATTTCAACACACTCAACTAATAATTTTTAAACCAAACATTTACGTGATTTAAGGCATATCGGTCATGGGGTTAATAAGTTATGATTGGTCATACAAACAGAAAAACAGAGATTACTACTATATGAAAAACCCCTGTCGTATTTATCACCTCGGAACTGATCAAAGACGACAAATAGTTTAGCTATGTATGTTCAGACGTTGGTTCAGACCTACGTTTACCAATAATAAATTAGCAATCTTGTACATAAGAAAACTTTTTTGAAACTTATTCATGATTAAACTCAATAAAAAATGATGTTAGATGAAAAAGTGAAAATGATCTCTTAAATAACTGTAAATGAATGAAATTAGGTTAAACTTCCCAACACACTGAATATCAAATTCAGAGCTTGGAATTATAAACCTGCTTTCTAGTGTCCTTTAGAGTATATACACACCACACACAACCATTTAAACAGTTTACTCTTACATCTTCACCAAAACAACAAATAGAGGCCACGGCGAGAAGGAGAAAAGTAGGGGNCCTGTACATGTGCACAACTCAATATTAAACCTGTACATGTGCACAACTCAATATTAAACCTGTACATGTGCACAACTCAATATTAAACCTGTACATGTGCACAACTCAATATTAAACCTGTACATGTGCACAACTCAATATTAAACCTGTACATGTGCACAACTCAATATTAAACCTGTACATGTGCACAACTCAATATTAAACCTGTACATGTGCACAACTCAATATTAAACCTGTACATGTGCACAACTCAATATATCAATTCTAGCCAAATGTCAAAAGCAACTGACCACTTGCTTTTTTATGCAACATTTTCCGAATCTAAGAATCATCTAAGAATCTAAATATCAAAGCTTACACCATCAGGTTGCAAAGATTATATTAGAAAAATTCGAGTGTTCAGTTCCTTTCCACTGTCTTCTTATACAATACAAAAACTAAATTTAAAAAATTAGAGCGTAAGTCCCAGATAATTATTTTTACATACAAACTTTTTTATATCATTTATAGAATACGATTTTATCATAATGTCCTTATTTTTATACCCAGAAGGTTGAGGTGCAGCTTTTCCTAATGTATAATCCAATCCGAAGGATTTGATTTTTGGAGTTATTCTGATCTCACTTTAGATGCAAGGTTTTACTGTGGAATATTGAAAATTAATTTATTTTTAGGATCGCCACAGAACAGTTTATCAAACGTTGTTTTATTCTTCGTTTTTAGTTGGAAAATTTTGTCAAACCCATTTTATTATAAAATTTAATTTAAGGATTAGCAAAAAGGTAAATAAAAGGCCAAATATTTTCATTGAGAGTGAAATATTGAGGTCTAAAATTTATATTAAATAATTGGTCTAAAAAGAGAATTGATAATATTTCAATCAACTTAAAGTTATAAAATATTAATATTTTCTTACAATAAAAATACAGAAAAAAAGTTTGTAATGATGGTTTTGTTAGAAATGACTAAATTCATAAGCTAACTGAGAATTCTGGATTAAGAGTTTGAAAATAAAAAAATAAGTACCATGATAACCATAGAACGACTTAATAACAATATTAAAGTGTATTTGAATCAAATATTAAATCAAATATTTTTACTAGACACTTATTAAATCACTTATTAAGCGAAACGGGTCCGTTTAAACTGCACAATTGCTGTGGCCCATGCACATTAAACTATTTTAAGTTCTGAATCTAAAAGTCGTCTTTCTATTTCACCGTTTTCTGGTTATCACTGTAGATAGTTGATTATTTCTAAATCGTCAATGATAATGGAAAGGTCGATTATTTTGACAGAATTGATTATTTTAGCATGATGATCACAATAGGCATAATCGATTATATTGCATGGATCAATTTTAATTGTACCATCAAATCTGAATATTTATAGAAACAATCGATTATGGCGTTTATTGGCATGCACTGTAAATATTTCTATTTTAAATACTATAAGGGACTGTAGACAACCTTAATTATTTAAAGGGACTGTAAAGAAAAAATGAAAGGGGGTATAGGCTTAAAGCTATAATCACTTTAGCTCTTGATCGTGACCATTGAAAGTTACATCTGATGTTTAAAAAGATCATATTCAGCAATTACGCAACCAATCTGAAAACGAAGATATCCCAGAGAAACATAATTGTGACTTAGGTTTCTCCAATTACTTCTCTTGAAGTTAAACCTGGGACATTCTGAAATTTTAATGAAAATGAATTCAATAGTTTTTACTTCATTCATGTTAAAATTGTTTTACTAACCCCTCACAGAATGAAGCATTTTTTAACTTTCTTTAAAAGTGTATTTTTTAGAACACCCTTTATAGTGCAAATATTGTAGTTATTTCAAATCACTCTGTATCTATATTTAGTATAACTCTATTTAGGTATATTCTATACCTAGACTAGTGCCTGGTCGGCTTTATACTGTTTGTACATTTATTTAAACTATAACTACCCCCTGATATGTTGCCTAGTTGCCTGCTATAGAATCAATAGTATGGGGGAATGAAAGGGGAATTTGATTTTCCCCATCTTCGCGTTTTCTTTCCTTTCTTTTCCTTTAACAAAGATAATCATATTTATTAAAATAATTGATTCAAGGCTATACAAGGACATTGCTTGGATGTCGAGAGGGAGAATGTGATGGAAGGGTGGAGGGGTAAAAGGGTGGGGATAAGGGGGAGGGGGTGAAGAAAAAGAAGTGAGGGTAGCTAAAAAACAGGTTTCCCTAAAATTTTCTTTTGCATCTTTTTAGAAATATAGGACAGAAATTAAAAAAGAATATCATTGGAAACAACAATTTTTGGTTTTCTTATAATCACTTTTTTCTAAAAATATCAACGATAAAATTTCAATAGACATATTTACACATAAATTAACTTAAAACATTTAGGAAATGTTCTGCAAAGTTATAATTCAATGATAGATTGCAATAAAATACAAGCTATTTTCATTTCAAAAATTCATTCCCCATAACCTAGAGATACGCATAGGTACATGATTGAAAGTATTTCACAATGTTTACATGTAAAAACTATGTTAGCTAGTAGATTTTTGTCTTTCTATGAGACTATTGAAGCAAGTTCTAAGCTTTGCATTAGATTTCTTTCTAATTTATGCAAAAATGACCTTAACACAGTTCTAGGCAGAAATTTATTTTCCATTGCAAATGATTTTTCTGTAAATCTTTCTGATCTTAGTAAAATGTTAGTTAAGAAAAAAATGAAATATTTTGATGTGTCTTTGAACCATGCATGGAAAGTTCTCGTTTTACAAGAACTTTTAAATACAAAAATGAATAATTTATATGTTGAAGGATTAGATGATTACGTAATAACTGAAGCGATAAATATGTTATGCAATGAGAAATGATCAATGTCGCCTATTTGTGCATAATTTTGCATATTTTTCTTTTTTCTTTTGTAAAACTATACATTCAATTTATTTAAACAAATTTAAACTACACCATTTATATATATATTTATATCTTTGTGTGTGAATAAATCTTTATAATATAATAATAATTACAAAGAATTGAAAGGGTTCAGAAACCTATTTTTACTTACAGTGAGAAAAAAAAGCTTTGGAATTGAAGACAATATTTGGCACAAATAATACTTTTAAAAAGTCCAATCAATATGGAATTATGCAGTGTGCACAAATTCCATTAAACTTAATAAGACTATTTCTTAAGCTTATAGTAAAACTATTTGCCTTTGAACAACATAAAATATTATACAATTACATTCTACCTCCTCTCGTACGTAAACCTGGGGGTCGCGGGGTGCAATTCAAACTGCCCTTATGTACATTTAGAGATTGCTTTTATGTCGTCTTTCTATTCCGAATTTTTCTGGTATTAAAAGTAGTAATTGTGATAATAATTAAACGTTTATTCAGAAGATATAATAAAAATGAGGTTGTTAGGGGTTTGTCTCCTGGTGCAGGTTTTAACTGGGAGCATTATTCTCCAGGACCCAGAGCAACAAAGGCAGGACAGGGCAGAACCAAATAAATCCTCTTAACTCTAAAATAAATATTAATTCGTGTATTGTAAAAATTCAGCTTTTTATAAATATGCAACTACAGAACACAATATTTTGGAAACTAGGGACACATCAGAGCTGATTTAGTTTTATGCTCCCTGACAGTTTTAGGACAATGAGTCAGATTATTTTAGTCCTTTAAATCTATATATATAATCCTGGATTATGGGTATTTTAAAATGTGTATTTGCAAATAGTAAACAATGAACATAAACAATCCCTTTAAGCTCTTTATCTTTATGATTTATCTTTTTAAATAGATAATTAGATAAAGTAACAACTTCAATTTTGTATATTATAGCAAACATATTCTCTTTTCCTACCGTAAATTTAAAAAAAAGAAGCAATTACTTTTCATTTTCCAACAAAATCAACTACTACTACTCTAACTTCGACTCAACCCTGACACTTTGGCTCAACCCTGACACTTTGGCTCAACTTTGGCCCAAAAATTCCAGAAAGTATATTTTGTAGGACTCCTATAGTTCTTTGGCATGGTATGGGGGACTCATGCTGTAATCCGTTCAGGTTATATTTTATTCTTTTATTATTATCATAATTTTTTATCGGTATCATTATTATCAGTATCTTAATATTACTATTTACATTGAAATTATTTTTATTATTATTTTAATTAAATTTAACTTAATAATGATATAAATGTCGTCTTCGAAGACATTCCTATTAAATAAAGAACCCTGAGTTTATATTTATTTAGCAAATGTTAAACCTCCTCCAGGAGAAGATACTAATATTATATTGATATATTTAGCATGACTTCGGTATTAAACCTTCTCTAGGAGAAGATACTATCATCTAAGTATGGGTAAACCATACTAAAGTGTATACTCTATCTATGCCACCCAACCAACCACAACATTTTGTCATGATAATTTTTGTAATCATTTTACATGCTATTCTTTTATAACATACGGGGTTACTAACACCCCCTAAAGCAAAATCAGAAGAAATAATAACTGATAAAGACTAGATAAACCGAGAAGAAAATCAAACATTTTATCCAAGAGAACGCGAACATCTATTTTTAAGAGATGGAAAACCCAGAGCATTAACACAACCTATATAAACCATAAACTCTGAAACAATAAATACTTTAAGATTTTCCACAATATCTAAAAATTTCAGTTTTAAACCTATTTTCCATTAAGTTTTATATTTTGAAGTCTCACCTAAATTTAAAAGTTTCAATTATTTTTACGACTACTTTACAAAGGTTTTTACTTACATTTTAAAATTTATCACATTTCTAAAAATTTCAATTTTTTGATTTTAATAGTTTACAAGATAGTTTTGAATTCACGTATTCTTTAATTGATTATTATTTTTGATATTTTTGGAACTATTTTCGATTTTCGAAAAATTTCCGAAATTTTTCGATTAAATTTATTAGTTTTAATTGAAAAATAATATTTTAAAACTTTGAATTACATTTTCCCTTTGCACCTTCTACTGGAGAATATACTAGTAGAAACCTTGAATATATTGATATATATATATCATGGGTTCGGTTTTACACCTTCTCCAGGAGAAGACACCAGAAGAACCCTGAGTATATTATTATATTTAGCATGGGTTCGGTTATAAACCTTCTTCAGGAGAAGATACCAGGAGTATACGTTCTCAGTTTAATGATAGGTAAGTTTTAATAGAAATAGATTTGTTAAATTATATGTGGCTATATAATTTATTAGCTACTAGGCTTTTAGGGCGCTTCCCGCCCATCTTCCATTTTAATTGTAAACATTTTCTCTTTGCATACATTGTAAAAAAAAACCGCGGAATTTATAAAAAAATGTCGTGGATTTTCAAAATTTTCAAAAATCGAATTTTGTTAGAGGAGAATTTTTGAAAACTCGATTATCCATAGACCTTCCTTGGGGCCATGTGATGTCCCACACAAAATTTGGGCCCGATCGGTTCAGCCGTTTTGACGTTTATTGGATACACACAAGCAAAGTTTTTTTGTATCCAATAAACGACAAAACGGCTGAACCGATCGGGCCAAATTTTTTGTGGGACCTTGCGTGACCCCATTGAAGGTTTATGGTTGATAATCATAATAGGAGCAAACCTAAGTTATTCAGGCTTTTCTGGGTTGTCGTAGTTTTCAGATAGGTTGCGTATTTGCTGAATATGCCCTGTTTAAAACTATCAATTTCTCGAGTCTGAAACATCAGATTATAGTACTCTTATAGGTCTTCAGTAACTCCTAAAGTGCTTAGGTTTAAGCCTATACCCCCTTTCATTTTTTTTATTTACAGTCCCTTTAATTCAGCAAACTATTGTACATCTCCTAACCAATCTTATAATATTCTTACAAGTTAAAATTCCAAATGAGTCAAATTATAACCTTAAACTCTAATAAACTACTTACCTTATTTCGGTCAAGAGATGTTGGTAAATATCTGGGGCAGCTTTTGAAAGATCATTTATTTGAAAAATGTTGTAAAATACTTTCTTTTAAAAGTAAATAGTGACGTTGTTGAATCAATATATTCTTATGATCACATAGATTTAATAATAATCGTTGACATTTTGAAGCTAGAAAAGAAGAGAATTCATAAACTTGAAATATCTAAGGTCTACGACCTATAGGTTGCAAAGAAAAAGGGATTAGAAAATTTGAGTTTGTGACAAAAACTCAATTTCTTTATATAAGGTTTTACGATAAAAGAATGTGCATGCATAAACGTTCTAAAAGCTTATAGATAGTATATATAGAATATGTATAGTTCTCCTTTGATGACATTTAAAGGGAGTGTTTGCGAAAAATGAAAGGGGATATAGGCTTACGGCGGAAAATAATCGCATTTAATCGCTACTAATCTTACTTATATCTGTTGCGTTAGAAAGTTGCAACATACAACTCGTATCGTAAGTAATAAATTTAATTTCAAACAAATCATTTAGATATTACAACCTAAAGTCATCGATTATATTTCGACGCATTCATATATAGTTAATATTTCATAATATTTGTTATTTGTTTAATATACAAATGCACTTAAAACGACGTTTTTTTCCGCTAGGTGTCTTTGCCACTTGTAATCATTCAAAGCATTGAGAGCAGAGACAAATGGCGGCCAACTATTTCGGTGTTTTAAGTGCATTGTATACAAAAGGAATAACAAATATTTTGAAATAATAACTATATACGAATGCGTCGAAAAATATTTGATGACTATAGGTTGTAATATCTGAATGATTTGTTTAAAATTAAATTGAATATTTTACGATCCGAGTCGTATATTGCAACTTTCTGAATCACGGGCAGCCGTAGTACATTTGAATTTCCGAGCCGGGTCAACCTTTCCGGTTCCAGTTTGTACTGTATCGCCCAGACACTCAATAGGACTAGCCGGTGCAACAAGGTTGACGCGGTCAGACTTTAGGTTGAATTTACTGTTACTGAAGGGTCATGGGTGCGTGGAATTTGTATGGACGTTACGTTCTTCGGTATTAGTCGTTTTTAACAATTTTTTCCTTATAGACGCAACACATAGAAATAAGATTAGTAAAGTGATCAAAAGCGATTATTTTTCGCGAACACTCCCTTTCATGAATTCATATTTCATTTTGAGAGGACGGTACAAAGAAACCTGTCTCTCTGTTGACATGTGTTTTGCTTAAATATATTCGAGGTCTTCAGAGAGACAGAGATAGATAGAAGGAGATACAGGGAGGAATAGACGGAGATAGAGAAAGCTATATAATGAGATAGAGAGAAGGATAGATCGAAGGAGATTGAGAGAGGGATAAAAGGAGATAGAGAAAAGGATATAAATAAATAGAGAGAAGGATAGAAGAAAAAATAGATAGAAGGAGATAGAGAGAGGGATAGAAGAAGATAGAGAGAGGGATAGAAGGAGATAGAGAAAGGTATATAATGAGATAGAGAGAAGGATAGAAGGAGATAGATAAAGGGATAATATGAGATAGAGAGGAGGATAGAAGGAGATAGAGAGAAGGATAGAAGGAGATAGAGAGAGGGATAGAAGGAGGTTGAGAGAAGGATGGAAGGAGATTGAGAGAGGGATAAAAGGAGATAGAAAAAAGGATATAAATAAATAGAGAGAGGGATAGAAGAAAATAGAGAGAAGGATAGAAGAAAAAAAGATAGAAGGAGATAGAGAGAGGGATAGAAGGAAATAGAGAGAAGGAAAGAAGGAGATAGAGAGAAGGATAGAAGGAGATAGAAAGAAGGATAGAAGGAGATAGAAAGAAGAATATAAGGAGGTTGATAGAGGGATAAAAGGAGATAGAGAAAAGGATAGAAGGAGATAGAGAGAAGGATAGAAGGAGATAGATAGAAGGATAGAAGGAGGTTGAGAGAGGGATAAAAGAAGACAGAGAAAAGGAAATAAATAAATAGAGAGAGGGATAGAAGAAAATAGAGAGAAGGATAGAAGAAAAAAGAGATAGAAGGAGATAGAGAGAAGAATATAAGGAGGTAGAGAGAGAGAGAGACCCAACGAGAAAAAAGAAAGATAGTCATTTCGCATGCTTCCCCCTTATTGGATTGGATCAACGAGGTTATAGTATATAGAGTGATGATGTACGCTAATCCTTTACTAATTGTACAGGCCATGTACTTCACTTCCAAAAGTCAATCAGTATGTTACAGTACTCGGGGGTGATTTATGAAAATATTTAAATGGAGAATTTGAATTCCATGAAACTATTAAAATCCACTACTCCTTTATCGTGTGCAGGATTCCATTTTTACAGGATGACGTACTTTATTACATTTACAGTCTTTTGCAGAGCAATATTTTATCGTTAATAAACTGTTCTGAGAAAACTGAGTAAAATTCAAGATACAAAACCTCCCCATACACTTGTACTCCGAAAGCGTACTGCATATTTTATGTTTGTACTGTATGAATAGGCCATCATCTCCTAATATACACTCTTAATGTACACTCAGGCTAATACACACGGAGAGGTATAGCTAAGATACAGCCCCCCTGGATTGGATACATCAGAATGATTTAGTTTGAGTGGTATAATGTGATACAGGATACAGAGAATAATTAATTTCAAAATTTATGTGATTCAGGATACAAAACACTAATTTTTTTTTATATTAATGGGATACAGGATACACAGAATTATTATTTTCGCTTTTTAGGTAGTAATGTGATACAGGATACTGAGAATGGTTTCTTTATGAATATAAACGATCAGATCTCTGAGGCCTGCTCCACAATCAGAAATGACTCCAGGTATGAAGTTGAACAATAAACTCTAGAAAGAATGAGATTATTGTTAAAATAGAACATTTTATCTTTGTTTTTACTTTAATCTTACAGATATGGGAATGATTCATCCGATGTAACGTCCATATTTTGGTGTTGGGATATTTCATAGAGATACATTTCATAGATAGGACAGTACTTAGAAGACATGATAGTATTTTTCATAGACAGGCCATTTCATAGACATAGAATATTTTTCATAGACAGGACATTTCATAGACACAGAATATTTTTCATAGATAATTTCTTTTTAACAAATCATACCCTGTTATTTCTACGATATCTCTGATTTTTATTTCACATAAAAAAGGCAGTGTTCGCGCTTTTGATCGCGACTAATCTTACTTCTATCTGTTGCGTCTATAAGTAGAAAATTGTCAAAAAAAAAGACTCATGCTGAAGAACGTAGCCTCCATTCAAATTCAGAAAGTTGCAACATTCAACTGGGATCGTAACATAATCAACTTAATTCTTAACAAATCACTCATATATTGAAAACAATAGTCATCGATTATTTTTCGACGCATACTGGCATTCATATATAGTTCATATTTTATAATTAATTGATTTTAAAAAATAATATTTCGATGGCGCTGGATTTTCGAACATTCCTTGAAAATATAAAAAATGTCGTCTTCATTATCAAAAATCCTCGAAACAGGATAAAATTTTTCAAAAGTAACTATCAGATGATAAAAAGAATATTTTGAAATATCAACTTTATACGAATGCATCGAAAAATAATCGATGATTATTGGTTGTAATATTTGAACGATTTGTTCGGAATTTAATTGATTTTTATACGATTTGAGTTGAATGTTGCAACTTTCTGAATTTGAACGGACGCTACGTTCTTCGGTATGAGTCGTTTTAACAATTTTCTCTTTTTACACGCAACAGATAGAAGTAAGATTAGCAGCGATCAAAAGCGCTTATTTTTTCGCCGTAACCCTATACCCCATCTAATTTTTTCGCGAACACTCCCTTTGGTAATGCTTTTGCTTTAAACTAATAATATTTACAGCTTTTAGATATCTTGTTATTTGGAACAAACACATTGCAAAATTATGTATTGATCTGTATTTCATAAAAAATTGATTAAATTAAAACTGATCTCATTTTCCAAATATGTGGCACATTTTCATTAACCAAAAACCCTATTTAGTCTCTGAATTTTTTTATCTGTAAACTCTTCTCTGTCTATGAAATTACCTGTATTCGAAAAATCTGCTCTGTCTATAACATGTCCATATCAATGAAATATATCTCTATGAAATGTCCCGCTACGAAATGACTTTTTATGAAATGTCCCAACACCCCTTTTGGCCCTAATGTTTTAATGTGTATACTGTATAATTTAGGTCGGCCTTCTACTTCAAATAAACCGCCGCGCATTGTATTCCTCCTTAGCATTAGTTCTCAAACTACGGGTTTAGTAAATATAACCCTTTTTTGTCTGTTCACTTTATTTTATTTTTTTTTGTGTAAGACCGACATTGGTATTGGAGTTGCATTTTATTTTTGTTTTTATTCGGTGAGCACATGGGCAGTATCCCTAGTTTTATGATCAAACCGCAGCAGCTGAAACACATCTCACAAATTAGGGAGGATGGTTTCTTTCTAGAAAATAGAAAATATTAGATAAATGTACGGTAGTAAAGAGGAAAGTATCTCAGTGTAAATACAATTTAGTATACTGACCCGTCAAGCAAAGTTAGAACTTTATCAAGAATGGATCTCCATCTTATGCAGATCTATATTGATTAATTTAATTCCACTTTCTTATCCTGTGGTGGTCATACCCTAACTTTCATTGGTTCATTTGATACTCATATATTAGGATATTAGGTTGTTAATAGAACCTTTGGTATAGATTTTAAAAATGCACTTCATATCCTCGCAGACCACAAAAATCTTCTATTTTTGTAATTTCCAATTATGTTCCACATAAAACATATTCGGGGACGGCAAAAAGGTTTCCGGTCCTGTAGATTTAAAAAAACAAAATTTACCAAATATAATAAAATTTCTAAATATTTTTATATTTTATTATTTATTTAATCTTGATACTTTTCTATTTCTCTGGGATTTATAATTTAAAATGTCAAACTTGAACCCACAATTTCACAAAATGTTAAATATAGAAAATTTTGAATAAACTTGAAGCCATTCGATCATTTCTCCAATTAGATCAATGCATAAACTCTCTACAGATTAATAATTTATTCTATTTAGAATAAAATAAAATATTTATCACTGCATTCTAGTTGGTCAAATAAATTTAAAAAAACAGAAAAATGTATCATGTATAAAATTAGAATATAACTGCGTTTTGAGAAGAAACGAATTTAATGTTGTAACGAATTCAGATCAGGAATCAAAAGTTTTTCTTTAATGCGATATAACAGATGTTTTTCTTTGCTGTCGCCAAAGCGCTTCAGGATTTTAGTATTTCCATTCAATATAGAATTTTAAGTACTTGTGTAAAAATTTCTGGTTTTCGCTTTTCTTATTTTTCAAATATACAGTTTTCTTATCCTTCAAATATACAGTTTTCTTATTCTTCAAATATACAGTTTTCTTATTCTTTAAATATACAGATTTCTTATTCTTCAAATATGCAGTTTTATTATCCTTCAAATGTACAGTTTTCTTATCCTTCAAATATACAGTTTTCTTATTCTTCAAATATAGTTTTCTTATTCTTCATATATACAGTTTTCTTATCCTTTAAATATACAGTTTTCTTATTCTTCAAATATACAGTTTTCCTATCCTTCAAATATACAGTTTTCTTATTCTTCAAATATACAGTTTTCTTATCCTTCAAATATACAGTTTTCTTATCCTTCAAATATATCCATTAATATTGAAGTATACAAGGTTTAAACCATCGGGTTGGAAAGATATAGGGATTAGTAAATTTTAAAAAAATTAAAGTGTAAACGAGTTTTTTTGTAACATGCTATTAGTGAAAATTCAAATCTTATAAATGTTTCTTAGACATCTTGTTTGATGAAACCCACTAAAACTCTGGAAAAGGAAGACGACATTAAGAAATTTTACATATGCATTTTCTGTTATAAAGCAAATGATTTACTAATTGTAAAAAAATCAACTTAAGTGGAACGGGTTTGTGAACAAACACAATTGCTGTGTTTATGTTTATTTGACTTCTTGAAATCATAACTTCAGTTGGCATGGTTCATGTTTTAGGTTAAAAAATTACTAAAATGCAACAATATTTTATCAATTGGAAAATGCGTGTTATGTTTTATTCATCAATAGATTTTTATTAAACTTTAGAATAGAAAAAAACTGATTTTTTAATCGATTTTTTTAAAAAAGAAAAAATGTTAAATAATTTTATTTCGCGTTGTTTGTGTTAAAAAAAAAAATTAGCACTTGTCTTACTATATTTGATATTTTTAACCTCAAACATGAATTCTGAAAACATTTTCATTGTGGTCTGTAAACTAAATCTAATGCCGTTTTTTTACTCACTTTGTAAGTAATATAAAAAAAAGAACACAAAAAGAACTAAAAATTCCCCACAAATTATAATTTTCTAATCTCTACATCTTTGCAAGCTGGTCTTGTAGACTTTTGATATTTCAAGCTATGACTTCTGTTAGCTAAGAATGTCTAAAGGAATTGAGTTGTTCACAAACTTATATTTCTAATCCCGATATCTTTGCTACCCAATGTTGTAGACCTTAGATATTTTAAACTATGAATTCTGTTAGATAGAAGAAAAGGGTCAGTCTGCATTGCGTAAAAAAAGAAAAAATTAACCCTAAACTAATCTAAAATAATTTAGAACTACTGCTCCTCATGCAAAAGTGGTTTGCCTTGCCGAATTTTAACTCATTTTATGAAGTGTCCTGTCCCAAAACATGTCTATTTTTAAGCTCGTCAAATACACGATGATAATTTCAAGTGATCCTCCATTTAAAGAGGGCCATGCTAGATTCCCAATGATAACGTGTAAACTTTTATCTGATTGATGATTTAGGAGTGTTTTCCAAAGGGTTGCGAATTGACAATTTTATATTGGAGATATCGCCGTAAGGCCAAAAAATATTTCAAAAGATAAATATGATACATTATTTTCTTGGAAATTTCATGCTGAATTCAGATTCGAAAACCACTTTTAAATATATTAAAATCTAAAGAAGTTATGGCCAAATAACGGTACTAAATTCCAGTATTATAACTTTTTAATGTTTTTGATGAGTTTTTTAGCTGTGACTCACTCAATTTTCAATTTTTTAAAACGCTTTTCAGATGATGAAGAAAATGATGTATAACATGAAAATAAAAAATTAAATTTTTGTTTGTAGCCTTACGGTAAAAACGCAGCGACTTCCGGTGGGCAGTTGGCTCTATTCCAATATTGATCACCCCTACTGGACATGCCACTCCATAAATGGAAGGTCACTTGAAATTACGTCTCTAGTCCCTTAAAGACACACTTTGAGTTGAAAGTCTAATGCTAAAAACTTTCATCTACAAATTTTAAAAATCGTTAAAAATAATAATATTATAACATCTTTATATTGCATAATGCATATTCTTCTACACATTCTCTAAAAAGGTTAACAATACAACAGCAACATACAGTTAAAAAATGTAATTATCACGGAAAAAATCTTGCAATGCTTTCATTTAGTAACAATATTATTCTAATAAAGTCTAACGTTAGAAACATTAAGGCTTGAACAACGCAACGTATAGAACATTTTTTCAAATCTTTCTTAGAAACGAAACGAATAAACAGTTTTGATTGTCAGTTGTAAAAAAGTGTAACAAAAAAGTTTTCACAATAACGTTTCGATAAATCGTAACGTAAGAAAAGGTGCATTTTAGTAAAATTTCTAAACGTAATTAAAAGAGTTTATATTGGAAAAGTTAAGATAAAACGTAACGTTATCAAAAAATATTCTTTGCACTGAAATGCATTGTAACGTACAGAACTATGCCCCAATGACGTTTTATAAAAGCAAAACGTTTGTCATCTTTTAGATCTTAAACCAAGTGAAAGTGTAACGTAAGGTCTCTGAAAATATTTACCTTGCATGAAAGTGGAACGTTAAAAAATTGTGGTTTTATTACATAAGCTTTAACGCAACGTTGGGAACGTTTTTTAATACGGGAAATGCAAAAGCGTTACGGAGCTTACTGTTTTTTTTTCAACATTTACTAAAGCTTAACGTTGTATATGGTATTCAAGTGCAGAAAATTCATCACGTAACGTTACTCTATGCCATAAAATTTCATAATGTGCAACGTAACGTTTCAAACGTTAATACTTTTGATGAACACTATCGTAACGAAAGCTAAAATCTAGAAAAATCAAAACGTTGACATCTCTAGTAATTGGCAAAATCTTTATCGATTTTTGAGTGAGAGTTTGCAACCGTTTGGATCACAGTGACTTAAAATTACGTCTAAAGTTCCTTTAAGTAAATCGTAAGAAGATTTTTTGCATCCAAATAAACAAAGTCTAATACATTCGCAATCTCTGTCCACCCCTGAATAAAATCATTAAGTTTGTATTCACTGACTAACATTATTAGATTCTCTATATTCTGAGTTAATGAACGTTTGTTAGTATCAATCAAGATAGGTTGTATAAAGGTTGTTTATTAAAGGGAGTGTTTGCGAAAAATTAAAGGGGGTGTAGACTTACAGCGAAAAAAAAAGCGCTTTTGATCGCTACTATTCTTACTTTTATTTATTGCGTCTGTAAGGAGAAAATTGTTAAAAACGATTCATGCTGAAGAACGTAGCGTCCATACAAATTCAGAAAGTTGCCACATTCAACTCTAATCGTAAAAAAATAAATTTAATTCAAAAAAAAACATTCAGATATTACAAACAATAGTCATTGATTATTTTTCGACGCATTCGTATATAGTTAATATTTCATAATATTTTTGATTTTGTTTTTTAAAGATAATATTTCACTGGCGCTGGATTTTCGAACATTCTTGGAAAATATGAAAATGTCGCCTTCAATATAAAAAAATCCTCTAAACAGGAATAAATGTTTTCAAAAGTAATTATCGGGTCATAAAAATTAAAAAATATTATGAAATATCGACTATATATATATATATAAATGCGTCGAAACATAATCGATGACTTTTGTTTGTAATATCTGAATGATTTGTTTGAAATTAAATTGATTTTTTACGATCCGAGTTGAATGTTGCAACTCTCTGAATTTGTATGGCCGCTACGTTCTTCAGTATAAGTCGTTATAGACGCAACAGATAGAAGTAAGATAATATTTGATTAATAACTACATTGAAGAGAAAAGGCTCAATTCAACCTTTAGATCATCATTTATCAAAGTTTGAGGTCGTCATTAAAGCCTAATCCTGTATGGGTAACCCTGTATATGAAACCTGTATTGAAAATACAATTATCATTAGAAAAATAGTTCTGATGGCAAACTTCCAATCCTGACCATCTGGTCTCAGACTTAGGGCCATACCAAGTCCAGCACAAACATTACAATTTATATAATAATAATTAAATTATAATGATGGTTAGTTTCATGGATTTTCTGATAATTTTTTTTCCTTGATTAAGAAAGAAAATAAAGAAAGTAAATCATATTCTAAATAAATATCGGTAGCTGAGCAGGAATTATATCTGATTTAGCAGTTCTATTGTATTTATTTAAAGCTGAACCCGGCACTTTATAAGCCTTTCATGAAATATTTTCTATTATATTCTTGGTATTTCTTCTGAAACGAGAATGTTCGAATCGATCTATAAACGTTGTATCCAACAAACGTCAAAACGGCAGAACTGATCGGGTCCAAATTTTTTATTGCAAGTGCAACCAACATGACCCTGCAGGGAAGGTTTTTAAACCGTCCAAATTGAAAATGTCTTTAAAATAATACGCTATTTAAGATAGAAAATTCGCAAAAATTTGAGAATAATAAAAAATTGGGATTATCTTCAGAGCAATACTAAAATTGTTAATAGAAAAGGGAGAACGAAGAAGCGTATAAGTACTTTAGAAACAATGTGAGTACAATTTAAGCTTGAATTTGATGTTCTGTAATTGTATTTGAAAAACAAGAAATCTTAATTATAACAATTAATGGACGGCCTTGTAAAATGTCAGAGCTGGATTTTAGTAAAACTGTCAATTAAAGAAATTCAGTTTTATAGATATGTACAGCGGTGGATACAGAATTTAAGTGAGGGGGCTGCTAGATTTATTTCGGAACAAAAAAATCCAGATTTAGGAACAAAAAGACGTGCCGCAAAATTTTTTTAAGGCAGATGTTTTTTCCTGTTTTGCACTAGGTTTTCTTTCCCTTAAGTGATATTGAGAAGCTATTCTGAAATCTCCCCCCTCTGAATCCGTAAGGGTGGTGCGAAGGTCCTTCTGCCCCCCCTGTATCCACCCCTGGATATGTATGTACAAATAAGCGGACAAATTAACGTCAATTCTGACCTCTGAGTTCTTTTTTATTTTAAACTATCTTTGCCTAAATTATATTGAGTCGAGGGAGAACTGAGAAGTTTCTATACTAGAAACTATTAACTGGTGCAGAATACTTGCCCAGACTTCAATAACGGTTAAGTACCCAACCAACATTATACAACCTTCAACACACTTTTTACAAATTAAATTTTTAGATTAAAGGGACAGAGCATGAATCTTTGTGGATTTACTATTTTTCAGTGTTTTCAAAGAGATGAGCATAATTGTTATGAACGAACAAATTTTTGAGAACAAATGAAAATTTTCGGTGTCGTGCAGAAACAAAACGAATGATCTGAACGAAGGGCTTGGATCGTTCATAAAAATGACAAATTAACATTTTTTTTAAACGAAATTTGAAAAAAAAAAACAATTTAAAATTGTTCTAATGATGAAATTTTTTTTTTTTTACTGAACGAACAATTTTATTGAATGAACAATTTTACTGAACGACATTCAGTGAAATAATGAACAAAATAGATGGAAAATGAACAACAATTTTGAAAACGAATGGAATAAATTTTTTAACGATTAAAACGCAAAATGAATCGTTCTCGAAAAACGAACGCCCATCTCTAGCCACGGCACTTTTTTAATGCATTTTAATTCGAATTATAATAATTTTCTCCTCTCTTATTGATCGAATAGTCAATTGAGGTTTGATATAAATAAAATAGAAATCATGATTTCTTACTCAGCATTGTACAATGTAATGTATACAAACTTAATTTACAATATACGTACAATGTGTGTATTAATTTAGGATCTTATTTCTAAGATGATCGAACATAAATATTAGTCACTGATGAATGCATTTCACTTCTTTAAACGCTCAAAATACCCTTATCTTAATTTTATAATTTTTTAGAAATGATTTAATTTAAATTGGTTGCAGCGGGCTTTGAAAACTTTAGTAATTAATGTTTCCTGGTTCTCTGCAGGTTGACAGGAGGGTTCCATGCTGTTGGATTCTCTCAGGGAGGATTATTCCTACGTGGACTTGTTCAACGATGCGGAGATCTCAAGGTTCGAAACCTAGTTTCAATAGGTGGACCTCAACAAGGTGAGTGAGTCAGAACCTCTACAGGGGGAGTAATTCGAACAGAGTTACCGGATGATAATGGAACCTAGCATCAAAAGGATTGGGAGGGCCTTACCAGGCCATGGGTTAAAACGGTTTTCAAAGGAGTATAAAGGGATTGTAAGTGACCATCCATGCAAAGATGGTAAGACCCGATTCACAACAGTACCCATAAACTCTACATAATTAAGATCCAACACAATCAATACCCCCAGGATCAATATAATCCCAACCTAGTATAAAGAACTGTCACTTTACATACTGTACGCTGGTTATTGAATTCTAAAAATAATGGAAAGTGTTTGATACCTGGGTTCACATCAAAAGAGATTTTTATCCCTTTACAAAATTGATTTTATGTCATATCTGATGCCTAGCATGCACTTTAAGGACCAACATTCCAAAATTAAAAAAATGGATATTTTAAAAACTTTTGTAATATTTTGTAGAAACAATTGCAAATACTGGACCCATTGCAGGCACAGAACAGGTAGTATAGAACCAGTACTGACACCGACGGCCCTGCCAGAGTGGCTCGAAAGGGATTTACTAACCATACCGTACATTATTGTCTGCATAAAAACTCTCCACAGTGGGTTCAGTGATTCCAGGGAGAGATCGTGGCTAGAACATAGTCTTAGTAATTATGAAAAACAAATATTTTATTTCTTTAAGCCCATTGTGCATTTTTACATAAACGTTGCAGCATTGAGCACTTTCCAACGACATGTACCAGCTTGTCAGACGCAGGTACGCGTCAGTGCTTATTCTATACTAACTGCTCTGTGAAAGCAGGGGATGTCAAAAACACATTTTACTTTATCATGTCTCAATTTGAGGTCGTCTTGTGTGTCTAGCAAGGTTGAAAATTGCAAAATTTTTATTTTCTTTCACATAAATTTATAAATTATTTTTGGTTTGTATTATCATGTTTTTGATTTGTTCTATGTTAAAAGAATAATTTTACTTAAAAATATATATTTCCAACTCTAAAATATAGTTAGCCATATTGTGTTGATTAGTTTTGAAGGTTGGCATTGTTTTCCTATTAATGGCTCTGCAGCTCTGGTAAACCCATCTTTGGCCTTCTGTCCCACAACAGGTCCAACTGCTTCAGTCACCTGTTTTACTGCTCTCTCAGTAGTCTGAGTATGAAATATTAAAATCTTGGGCTCTGAATTCTTAATATCTGAGATTAGGAATGAGCATGTGAACACAGGCTCAAGAAAACTCGTGTTTCACAAAAATTATTCAGGTCCCGGGGTTTTATTAATGGTATCACTGCTGCAGAGGAAATTTTATTCATAGGATAATAATGGTTAAATTTAGAAGAAAAAAAATAGTTAAAAAGGTTTCCCTTGCCCACATTTTGACAGTATTATGTAAAGAATTGTGCAGTTCTTTGAACTAAAAGGGTTTTAACGAAATATAGTGACGAGATAGGCAAACTTTCCCAGTTGTTCTTCTATTTACATTTCAACCTCTCTTTCTGGCAACACTCCCAAAAGTCTGAGAATTCTTGCCCTGATTATAAGTCTTTATTTTACAATTACAGGAAGCTGACACTTGTGGTTTGACCTATTTCAGAGCTTTATACAAAAGGTGCCTCTGGCTTCTTATCTGCAGCTGTATTTACTTGTATATATACCCTTCTGTAGACTATTTCTGTTTGCAGGTACTTCAGTAATTAATGCAGCAATCCCTATATTTGTTAACCTGAACATATCTAGATATATTACGATTAGCCTAGCCTAGCTGCACCTGTAAACCTGTAATTAACTTATAACATTGGTAGTAACTGGCTTAACTACGCTTATATCTATCCGTGCTAATCTTGTAAATACATACATTAAACTTAAACTACGCTATATATATATATATATATATATATATATATATATATATCAGCATAAAACTTGTAATTACGTCAATTAATGTTGACTCATAACATAGATCTCTAAATACAAATCAGTTGGTATACTCTCCATTTGGATTACAGTGATAGAGTTATTTGGTCCTCGTTGAAACATATGAGCAGAGATCATGCCCATTGGTTTGGCATTGATTGATTAAGAGCTTTTGTCCGTGTTTTCATCAATAACTAGTCCTTGTTGAAACATACATACTGAGATCGTGCCCAGAGGTTTGGCATTGATCGATTAAAACCTTTTGTCCGGGTTGACATTGATAGCTAGTCCTCGTTGAAACATGTGAGCTGAGTATGTGCCCAGAGGTTTGGAATTGATTGATTAAAAGCTGTTATCCGTGTTGACATTGATAGCTAGTCCTTGTTGGAGCATAGAAGCTAGGATCATGCCCAATGGTTTGGCATCGATCAATTAAGAGCTTATGTCCCCGTTGACATTGATAGCTAGTTCTGGTTGAAACATACAAGCTGAGATTGTGCCCATTGGTTTGGCATTGATCGATTAAAAGATTGTGTCCATGTTGACATTGATAGCTGACGAGTTGTACCTGGATTGAAACAGTTCTGGACGAAGTTTTAAGAGTACTGCATTTACTACACTTCAATTGGGTTTATAGTTTGTTTCTGGATATTAGGCTTAGAAGCATTTCCTTGATGTAGTTAAAGTTTTACCTTATGCCATGACTGAAATAAATTTTTAATTGATATGATTGCTACACCAATGTTATATCTATTATGCTTACACTATACAATGTACACTTTAGATTTACTCTGTGAAGTTGAATTCCATAGAGTTCAAGTGTACTCTGTGTATTCTCCATGAGTAACTGATTACAATGTATTACTCAAGGTTATAATGCAAGGAAAGTTATTTCATTGGTGTACGCATCTTTTGTTCTGCAGTGTACTGTCTATTGGCGGTAAAGTAAACACAAGGCGGATGTCGAAGAGTGACATGGGATCCATCTTTCACATAAAAAAACCAATGAAATATTCTGGTCATAGGAAACTATTATGTGAATTATCTACTAGACGAACACTGATGCATCTATTCTTGTTTACAAATTCCGCCCAGAGAGAACTGATTTCAATATGTACGCAGAGTATACACAACTGCAATTAACTTTCCTTGTATTATAACCTTGGTATTACAATACTTGGCAGGAAGGCAAAAAAAAGATTGCCTCAATATTAGAAAATATTGTTTTTACAAGGGAATTCGAGCATATTGAAACGTTTTTATAGAATCTTAATATTTCAAAGGAAAATTCGATAACCCCTGAGCGTAAAAAGTACACTGTTCAGTGTGCAATGTGCATAGTTACGAAAGAATTTATATATATATATATATATATATATATATATATATATATATATATATATATATATTGTAGGAGTGTACGGACTACCCCACTGCCTTGGTGAAGATCATACAATTTGTGATTATATAAGAAGATTACTCAACTACGGAGCATACACTTCCTGGATTCAGAGATTACTTGTACAGGTACTAGTTAGGCAAAACAGATTACTTGTACAGGCACTAGTTAGTCAAAACAGATTATTTGTACAGGCAATAGTTAGTCAAAACAGATTATTTGTACAGGTACTAGTTAGTCAAAACAGATTACTTGAACAGGTTCTAGTAAGTCAAAATAGATAACTTGTACAGGCACTAGTTAGTCAAGAAGATGTCTTGTACAGGTTCTGTTAGTCAAAACAGATTATTTGTACAGGTACTAGTTAGTCCAAACAGATTACTTGTACAGGCAATAGTTAGTTAAAACAGATTACTTGTACAGTACTAGTTAGTCAAAACAGATTACTCGTACAGGTACTAGTTAGTTAAAACAGATTACTTGTACAGGCACTAGTTAGTTAAAACAGATTACTTGTACAGGTTCTGTTAGTCAAAACAGATTATTTGTACAGGCATTAGTTAGTCAAAACAGATTACTTGTACAGGTAATAGTCAGTCAAAACAGATTACTTGTACAGGCACTAGTTAGTTAAAACAGATTGCTTGTACAGGTTCTGTTAGTCAAAACAGATTACTTGTACAGGTAATAGTTAGTCAAAACAGATTATTTGTACAGCAACTAGTAAGTCAAAACAGATTACTTGTACAGGCACTAGTTAGTTAAAACAGATTGCTTGTACAGGTTCTGTTAGTCAAAACAGATTATTTGTACAGGCATTAGTTAGTCAAAACAGATTACTTGTACAGGTATTAGTTAGTCAAAACAGATTACTTGTACAGGCAATAGTTAGTCAAAACAGATTATTTGTACAGGCACTAGTTAGTCAAAACAGATTATTTGTACAGGCACTAGTTAGTCAAAACAGATTATTTGTACAGTAACTAGTAAGTCAAAACAGATTATTTGTACAGTAACTAGTTAGTCAAAACAGATCACTTGTACAGGCACTAGTTAGGCAAAATAGATAACTTGTGCATGTACTTAGTAAGTCCAAAAAGACGTCTTGTACAGGTACTAGTGAGTAAAAATTAATTACAGTGTACACTGTACCACGTAACATGTTGTTATAAACACTGTAAAATTGTAAGTTTACAGCATTGTAAAATTCTAGAAAGGTTAGCGTAGCGAGATGCTTCCAAATATTTCATGATTATAAAATTAAGTGTTTTTAAAGATATAATATTTGTTTCCAGGAATCTGCAAAAGATCGGAGAATTCAAAATGTAAATATTAAAATATTCATAGGATGGAAATATTTTCAACTATTTACTAACCATGCAGTGAGAGCCAGAAAACTAGGAGGATGACAGCAATTGTGCGGTGTAAACAGACCCATTTCACTGAATAAGTGATTCAATAAGTCACAACCAAAACTATTTGCTTTGTGACAGCATCAAATACACTTTATTATTTTATTTTCTGGTTATCACTGCATGTATATAGTACAGAGTTTCATCTATTTGAAAATTAAACATTTGTTCTTAGAAACTGTTATCTATGATCACTATAACGTATTTACTTAATTATTTATCAAAATTCTAAACTATTAACTTAAATTGTTCAGATAAATTATATGATATGTGTTATGCATATTGTATCTTGTATCCTGTATCCTGTATTCTGTATTCTATATTCTGTATCCTCTATCCTGAATCCTGCATCCGGTATCCTGTATCCTGCATCCTGTGTCCTGTGTCCTGCATCCTGTATCCTGTATCCTGTATCCTGTATCCTGTATCCTGTATCCTGTATCCTGTATCCTGTAACCTGTATCCTGTATCCTGTATCCTGTATCCTGTATAGGCCCAGTACTGGCATGATCCACGAGCTGAAGAGGAGTTCTCGGAAAAATCACTGTTCCTAGCAGATATTAACAATCAAGGTTAGAACCATAATTTTACCTTGATCAACTGGATTAACCTGGATACCTTAATTTCATTAAACCGATTGATCATATTTATAATCTTTTTTACATTACTTAGCCGAATTAGATATATATCCCAAATTACATTGATTACCCTGATTACAATAATTACCATGATTACGTAGATTATCCTGATTACATTAATTACCATGGATTACATTGATTACCCTAATTACATTGATTACCCTGATTACATTGATTATGCTGATTACATTGATTACCCTATTTACATTGATTACCCTGATTACATTGATTACATTGATTACCGTGATTATATTGATTATCATACTTTTTTTCTTTGATTGCCCCAATTGCATCAAATACTGCAATTTATTTCTTTAATTTAAAAACTGTTAAGTTTGCCAGCGGACATTATTTTTATTTTTAGATGCAGATGTTTTTTATCAAATCAAAAAATAGTCCGTCCTCCTTCATCTTAAATAAGAATTTAAAAATAAAAAAAAACCCTAGGTATGACGAAGAAAGTTGTACTTTTTCTTAAATGTTTTTTAGGAAATGTAATGATTGTTTTCTAGTTTCTAGTACATATAGGTTAATATCAGATTACCAGGATTAGTCAAATAAAGGCTGATTAATTCAACAGTCTCCAAACTTGACAATCTACGGAACAATACAATAGAACACAATAAATACAATAGATAAACAATAAATACAATAGAACACAATAAATACAATAGATAAACACTAATAAGAAAATAAGATAATTGTATTTATTGTGTTCTATTGTATTGTTTCTTAGATTGTCAAGGTTGGAGACTGTTGAATTAATCAACCTATATTTGACTAATAAAGCTAGATTTTTTTTTAGTAAGTCAAAACAGCTGGTTTTTACCTTTCCAAGCTATTTTATTAAAATTGGAAATCAAGAAATTGGCAGATTTTTCGAAAAATTTGTTTTTAGACAAACCTAGAATATATCGAATATCTTTAATTTTACCATTGGCTATGGTTAATTCCCGATGTAAATGTAGATAAGAAATGCCTGAAACCTTATACAGAAAAATTATGTTTAATTCATAACTAAGTGTATATTATTTCAATACTGTCTACATAGTATCTATAACTGATACTAATTGCTTATTTTAAAAAACAGTTCTAATACAAGGTGTCCCACGAAACATGACAGTTGGTGAATAGTTTTGAATGTCTTCTTCCACATACTGCTTTATATATTAAAGATTTTTTTGCAGTTTATTTCTATAAAAAAAATGTTTAACTCATATAAACTATTCACCAACTGTCATGTTTCGTGGGAAATTTGGTAAAATACCAGATCGAAATTTAAAAAAGGATAAAAAATAATTTTGAGAAACTAATATTATCCAAAATTCCGGGAATTTGAATTCAAGAAAGCTAAAGATTTTTAAATTATAAATAAATAATTAGTTGAAGTATATCTAAATCACGAAATAAAAATTTTTTCATTATCTAAATATTTCAAAATACAAAATTTGATAAAAACTTTAAGGTTGCGTCCGTTAAAACTAACTTTTTTTTGGCGATTTAGAAGTCGGTTTAATAGTTAGGTAGAGCGCCTTTATTTTTGAACCCATTGTAGAAACTAAGTAGAATGTAAGTGTAACATGAGTTTTTTTAATTTTTAAATATTTTGTTGTTTGACCATTCACGGCATCTGTAAAACTGCACTTTGTTACGTCGAACTTAAGTAAATTTCACGTAAGATTGAAATCTTATATGTTTTTAAACATAACTTCTCTTGCTTAACCACTCCTTTAGCGCCTGATCCAATCAGGATTCAGTTATGTTTTGGTGTCTATTCTGAACCAATAGAAATAGTATGAGTGTAACATCTCTCATCTATCTCATTATCCAATCAGAGTTATGAATCCTTCAATCGGTGCTATAGTAAATGGAAATATTTACTTATTCTGAAACTATAGTGTAACAGCTATTGAGAAGAATAAAAATATTGAAAATTTCTAATAAATTAATTTTTCCATACTTTACGTAAAATCAAACTTAAGGAGATACTAGGTCACAACTCACAATTAGTTAGCCGAAGTTTTTAAATCCCGGGCTCTGAGCCCGCGATTTTAAAACTTCGGCTCGAGCCGTAATTCCTTAAACCCGACTTTAAGGCACAATCTTCGATCCAAATCTGATGAAAGCTTGTGTCACGTGATTGCCAGCTGTAATATCTTCAGCTCGAATTAAGGAGTTAGGCCCAATGAAAATAAAACCAACCTTGGTTGTTGAGAATTGTTCTCATAAAAACCCGGAATGCACCTGCAATTCCTACCATGAAAATTCGCCAAATAGAATATTAAACATTTTTTTAAATTCAACTATTTGGAAAATAAGATTCAGCTTGAATCCGAAACCTCAAGCCGTAAATAAGGCCCAACGACAGCTTAGACCCGAGCCGTATTTTCCCGAATTTTTTAAATCGCGGGCTCAGTAATGTCGAATATATTTTACTCTCTCCGGTTTTTTTGTCTAGTTCACAGTGTCTTCTAGTTCAAATAATCCAACTTATTAAATTTAAAACTATTCAAATATGAATTTAAATAAACAGACGTCGTTGTATATATATGAAAACAATGAAGACGACTTTTGATTAAAATTTTTAATTTTCTACCAAGCTTTTAAACATGGGTACACATACACATGGAAACAAAGAGAAGCTGTCAATTAAAAGCTTCTCTTTGTTTACTTGTAAAGCTTGCAAGAAATAAAAACTTAAATATAAAAGTATTCTTCTTTGTATTGATATAAACGCCGACAATATTTAATAAAACTGAGAATGGCAAATACAACCTATAACAGTGTCCAATGCATACATGTTGCAAAGTTTACATAATCTGGCCTGGAACCAAATAAACATTAGAATTGAAATATATTTTATCAACATATTCTGCTCGGTTCCGATTAATATATTTTACAGAGAAAGACGACCTTCTATTTCTAAATGGGAAATTTGATGAGCCACCCATCAAAAATGAAATTCTAGAAAACTGTAGAATGAATGTCGTCTTTGCAAATTGTTGCCACAGAAATATCGCTAAAATGTTCAAGGCTCTTTTTTTAAGAAATAGATCAGATGCAAATTACACAATCTTTAGCGCCATTTCATAGTCAAAAAGAAAAAAAAGAAGACAGCTATAGAATTCCAGTGTTTTTTTGTTCTCACTGTATAGTACAGGGTGTCCCACGAAACATGACAGTTTGTAAATAGTTTAGAATGTCTTGTTCCAGAATTTTTTAAGTTGTTTAATATGAATGCCAATAATAAAAATATTATATAGAAGTCATATCATAGTAAAATTAATTTCAAAGTGAAATATATTTGAGGAAAAGATTCGTTTAACAAAATATACTGCTAAAAACCTTAAATATCTGATACCGTGCATGGAACACGACATTCAAAATTATTTACCAACTGTCATGTTTCAAGGGACACCCTGTAGGTTACCAAGGGGGCAAGTTTAACAGTTTCTCCTGATTCCCTTCTCTCTCCATCAGCGATTTTCTTTCAAACTCATCAAATTTCATGATCCAAAACTACAAAAAATTAAATCAAATGATTGTAGATATCATGTTTTTTTCTTTGAAACCTGCGTATAAGAACAGGATTAACTTTTATATTTAGAAATTCTTGGAAACCAATTTAATTAAAAAAAATCAACATCAAGATATTTGTGATGTATAACAATGTATTTCCACTAATGTTTTATTAATATTATAAATATAAATCATAAAATTTTAGATTTTGTTTTCATGATAAATATAAATGTGAGAAGAGAGAGGAAGTATTGGTTTTGTATCAGCGGGATAGTAAAATACTGGAATACTGGGATACAACAAGTCTAAATCGATTCTCCAATACACGCTACCAGAAGTCAGCCATGGAAACCAATTCATTTAATCTAAGATTTATAATCATAAAACGAAACCATCCAACCAGTGTTTGCCGCGCTAGGATTCCATTATCAAGAAGCCAATTTTTTTTACTTAAAAGTATTTTTCTATTATCATATATATATATATTCCAACTGATGATTGGGTTAGACCCATGAAACATTTTGTTTTGGAAGAAATATATATTTAAACATCTAAAATGTATATTTAAACTGAAAAAAAGTTGAAAATTCTATTGATATATATATATATACTTTTCTTGTCTGTTTGTCTGTTTGTTTGTAACCGATAAACGTCAAAACCGCTGAACCGATTGGGCATTTTTTGTGGGACCTCACATTTCCCTTGGGAAGGTGTATGAATACTCAGAATTACATATAATGTCTCCAAAACTTTTTGATTTTCCTAAATACTTGTAAATCCACGAAAAAATATTATTTAATCCGCGATCTATTTTGTTATTGTTTTAAAATGTACCAAGAGAATATGCTGGCATAATAGAACAACAATTAAAAGTTGAAATAGAAGCTGGGTAGGAAGGGTCCTAAAAGCTTAATTTTTATATATGTACATAATGCAAGAGGCGGGATTTTTTTATTGTTTTCTGGGGGGATGGAGGAAACCTGAGTATCCTTTAAACCTTGATATTGTTCTCTAGGTGAGAAGATGAACCCTGAGTATCCTCTAAACCTTGATATTGTTCTCTAGGTGAGAAGTTGAACCCTGCGTATCCTCTAAACCTTGATATTGTTCTCTAGGTGAGAAGTTGAACCCTGAGTATCCTCTAAACCTTGATATTGTTCTCTAGGTGAGAAGATGAACCCTGAGTATCCTCTAAACCTGGAGAAACTAGAAAACCTTCTCCTTGTTAAGTTTTCCAGAGATTCGATGGTGGATCCAAAAGGTAATTTAATGATTTATTTTATCAAGCTGAGGCATTGAGAAGAAATTAGTGTTAGCCGATTATATCTTAGGCCACCAGCAACAGGTTGATTTGTCTTAGGCCAACATCAATAGGTTGATTTGTCCTAGGCCAACATCAATAGGTCGATCTATCTTAGGCCAACATCAATAGGTCGATCTGTCTTATGCCAACAGCAATAGGTCGATCTGTCTTAGGCCAACATTAATAGGTCGATCTGTCTTTGGCCAACATCAATAGGTCGATCTGTCTTTGGCCAACATAAATAGGTCGATCTGTCTTTGGCCAACATCAATAAGTCGATCTGTCTTTGGCAAACATCAATAGGTCGATCTGTCTTAGGCCAGCATAAATAGGTTGATCTGTCTTTGGCCAACATCAATAAGTCGATCTGTCTTAGGATAAAATCAATAGGTCGATTTGTCTTAGGCCAACATCAATAGGTTGATCTAGCTTAGGCCAACATCAATAGGTCGTTCTATCTTAGGCCAACATCAATAGGTAGTTATATCTTAGGCCAACATCAATAGGTAGTTCTATCTTAGGCCAACATCAATAGGTTGATCTGTCTTAGGCCAACAACAATAGGTTCATCTGTCTTTGGCCAACATCAATAGGTCGAAAACATAGTTTGGGTTTTCCCCAACAATTTATAGTACTAATTGTTAGGGACTGAAAGCTTTATTTCAATAATGTCTGCTAGAGTTTATTTTATGAAAACGGTAAAGGGCTGTAATGCATAATGCATAATGTGCCTGTACGTAATGTCATTCAAAAAGACGATTTCGAAATCGTCTCTTTTTTAGCAAGCACGAAACTATCCTAAAGGTATGAAATATTCCAGTAATAAAATCAGCAAGCAATCTTTATTAAAATGATACTACAAAACACGCCACGTAGATCCAGGATGCCTTACAAAATTGCACCAGTTTCAAATAAATTGGTAAGCTCTAAAGCACTTGTTTTTACCTTTATATTATCAGTGGTAATTGGCAAAATTCTCAAATATTTTTACGTTAGAGCTTTCAACCTTTAGAATCACTGTGACCTATTAACATTTTTTTATCATAACGTTTCAAACTTATATTGAAATACAATATTTAATCATTGAAAATGTAATATAAACATTTCTGGAAATCGGCTTTATTTTCATTAACACTGAACTTAATTACAACTCTTTCTGTATAGATTCCATATATTTTTAATGTATATTAGATCCTTAGGTTGCAAGCTCTCATGCAAAATTCGATAAGAATTTTTCATTTCTTGATAACTAAAACTATAAACAAGTGTTTTATAGATTTCAAATCTAAATATCATGGTTACAAAAATATAAATGAGTTAGTGAAGTAAAATTAAAAGCAGTGTATTGCAACACTTAAAAGTGGCCCCAGATTAGAAAATCAATGCAACATTTTATTGCAGTTTGGATCATTGTGGTCGTACTTGACGATATTTCATTAACGAAAATATTGTGTTCTAAAGATTCTGAATGGTTCGGATGGTTTGATCCAGCAGACGGTTTAACCATCCTACCTTTCAACCAAACCAAACTCTATACACAGGATAGGATAGGACTCAGGAAACTAGATACGGTTTAGGCAGGAAAACTTCATTTTCTTGAGGTTGATGGAGATCATCTTCAGTTGGACGAACAGTCTTTTGAATATATAATTCAAACGTTTTTAAATGTATAAAAGTTTGTATGGATTATGGTCTATATATGTCTAAACGTTCACACTGGTCGTAAAGTTTTCGCAGATCTAACGTCTAATCATTCGTAAACGTCCTCACGTTGCTAGCGTAAACGTCCTCACAAATTTTAACGTTTTTGTGTTTCTTCATGGCTACACAGTAAACAATTTCTCAGCCAGCTATAAATTCGAATTTGATTAATGAATTTCGCAATTATCGATCTGACATCGAAGTTTACTCTGAAACCTACAAGCAATTATGAAATAAAAAGTACGCTAAGTTTTATGAGGTTGAATATGTAATGTTTATAGTATATAAGTGAGTAATTAAGCATCTAGAATTTTAGAAATATGTCATAAGAATCCATGAAAACTCTTTTGCGGTTGAATGAATTAAATTTTCAAAAATAAACTATTTTTTTTTTTATATCGATTTTTATCTCATTATCTATAATTTTGAAAAAAAAATATCATGTGTCATAAGTGCGTTAATAAATACATTATTATATAAAAATTAAAAGCCATCGGAGAAATTAATAACTTTAAAAGCTTGTCAAAGTAACAAAAAAAGTATATGTATGTAATAAATATCGTGTAATTGTAGTAAATAATGTGTAACACGATATTGAAAAACATGAGCTACTTACATTATTGAAACATGCATTGTAATTAGAATAACTACGTTTACATCTATCCATGTTAATCTTCTAAATAGTAATACGTACGTTCAACTTGAACTACGCTATAGACCTGTGTGGAGGTAGCTTAACGGCATAAAATCCATCCTCGCTAATCTTATAAATATGTACATTAAACTTAAACTATGCTGTATATATATATCGACATAGAACTTGTAATTATGTTGATTCACACTAACTTGTAACATAAGATATCTAAAATAAATTAGTTGGTTGAGATTCTGCTTTGATTATGGTATTAGAAGTAATTTCGTCCTCGTTGAAACATACGAGCTGAGATCGTGTCTTGACATTTGGCATTGATCGATTGAGAACTTGTTTGATAGCTAAGCTTGTGTCCCTGTGTGACATTCAGAGCCAATGAGATTGTGCCTTGAGATTTGGCATTGATCGCATACGAGCTTGTTTGATAAATACGCTTGTGTCCCTGTGTGACATTCAGAGGCGATAAGATTGTGTCTTAAGATTTGGCATTGATCGCTTAAGAGCTTGTTTGATAGCTACGCTTGTGTCCCTGTGTGACATTCATAGCCGATGAGATCGTGTCCATTGGTTTGACTTTGATTGATTGCTGAAGAGTTTGTGTCCTGGTTAACATTCATAACTGACAGTTTGTACCTGGACTGATACAGTTCCAGACGAAGTTTTAAGAGTACGGCATTTACTACATATATAGTTAAGTGTTTAGGAAATAGTACCTTTTATGGTTTAAAGCTTGTTTACATGGGCTCCAACATCTTCATGTTAAAATTAGATGAATTGCCCGGCACTGTCCGTGAAATTTTTTTTGGCAAGTTATAGATGACATATTGTATAATGTATATATGTGCGAAGAGCTTTATTTTATAGATTATATATGCAACTAAGAGATTTAATTTTCGCATTTGGGATTTTTCCCTTAACCTGACATTGACACTTCATATAAAGAGTGTCCTGTCCGTGTCCAAAAAACTAAGAAAATTAATAGGCGCGAGTTTCAAATTGCGTATCATCTATGGAAAACAATTTTAGTTTTCCACTAAACACAATTGCCATCTAAAACTTTTTGGCTGAGGGAGTGTCTTTGATGTATCTTTAAAATTGTCTGGAACAGAACTGTTGAAGGCTGGTTCTGTAGGGAGCTGCTTGAAGCTGGTATAGATGAATCCTAGATCCTGGAGCTTTCTGTTCAGGACTTGGTCCGAAAATGATGTTTCTATTTTGATTTTAGAATATTAATAAAATCCCTTTTTTGGTGGTACAGAGTTGGTTTGGAACTCCGGAGCTGCTCATGGGTTGGCTACAACTGCCCATATCATCTTTTCATGATTTTAAAGTTAGATTTTAAGGTGCAGTCTTAACCTTGAGCCTATACGTAAAAATACGCACAGTGTTCACAGGATGTTCACAAAAAATACAAACATATAAATACATTTTAACTATTCATAAAAGCACAAATATCAATTCTTAAAGAATCTGTTACATTCGTTTGTGATTTTTACAAAAAAGGAGTTTCAGTTTATGTAAACACCCAGCAGAGTTCCCATATACAGAGATAATTGATTTCAACCAAGTTCTAACATTGCTTGTTAAAAATACGTACTTTGATCTCCGTAACAGTATATTAATTTTGTCAAGGTTTCAAGTTTACAGGTAAAACATCAAATCTGAAATCTCTCGTCAATGGCTCAGGTTGAACTAAGTTTTGGAAAGCAAATTATTCTCTATGTCAGGCATTCGTTTCCAATAAAAAATCATTAATAAGTTTCAAATTCGTTCTTAATTTCCATGTAAAGTTTCTTATTCTTGTCTGTTTTTCTAAGGGAGAAACCTAACTAAAAAATATATAAAGATTTGGATCTGTTATAGTTATAGTACTATTTTGTATTTTGTGATACTATACTATTTTGTATTGATCCTTCTGTGATGATACTATACTAGTGCTGTATTGATCCTTCTGGGATACTATTCTATTTTGTATTGATCCTTCTGTGATACTATACTATTTTGCATTGATCCTTCTGTGATACTGTACTAGAGCTGTATTGATCCTTCTGTGATACTATATGGCTGTATTAATCCTTCTATGATATTATATAGCTGTATGGACCCTTCTATGATACTAAAGAGCTGTATTGTTCCTTCTGTGATACTATAGAGCTGTAATATTCCTCCTGTGATACTATAGAGCAGTATTGAATCTCCTGTGATACTAAAGAGCTGTATTGCTCCTTCTGTGATGCTATAGAGCAGTATTGATTCTCCTGTGATACTAAAGAGTTGTATTGATCCTTCTGTAATACTATAGAGCAGTATTGATTCTTCTATGATACTATAGAACAGTATTGATCCTTCCGTGATATAAAACTGTACTGATCCTTCTATGATACTATTGTGTTGTATTGATCCTTCTGTGATACTATAGAACTATATTAATGCTTCTATGATACTATATAGAGCTGTATTGATCCTTATATGATAATGTAGAGCTTTACTGATCCTTTTGTGATACTAAAGAGCAGTATTGATCCTTCTGTAATACATAAACTATTTATTCTATGATTCTTCCCTAGAATTAATTATTGCATGCAACAACAGCAAATACATTGTCTTTCTAATTAAATCTCAATCTATCCTAGGTTTGGTTTATTATAATAAAAAACTTCTTTATTCTTTCATTCCGGCATTTTATTTATTTACTGGAGAATTATTATTATGATTAATTTCTTGTATAAATGTATCCAATAACATTATATGATGTGATGTCTTTATTCTGAAAATAATTGTCTGAAGATTGAATATTTCATATTTTATATTATTTCATGAAGGTTTATACAGATTAAGGTTTGCCACATAATTAAAAGTTTAAAAGTTTATGTTTAATGTACTATACAAAGCTAAAGCAAAATAGTAAGATCAAAACAGGGTATTGCAGCAAACTACACTAATTACCAATTAGCCATATCCTGATCAGTTTGTGCCACCAAGTACAAAAGATTTCATTATTTTTCTTTGTGTTTATTTAAATTTAATACTATACTTTTATTACTTCTTTTATTTGGGCTTTTTTTGGGATTTCTCGAAGGATATATACATAAATAAATACATATATAAAAAACCGGATATTCCAGAAGTTATACCACTAGAAGGATTTAATACAAGGTGTTACAGAATATATACCACTAGAAGGATATAATACAGGGTGTTACAAAATATATACCACTAAAAGGATATAGATACAGGGTGTTACATAATATGTATACCACTAGAAGGATATAATACAGGGTGTTACAGAATATATACCACTAGAAGGATATAGATACAGGGTGTTACAGCATATATACCACTAGAAGGATGTAATACAAGGTGTTACAGAATATATACTACTAGAAAGATATAATACAGGATGTTACAGAATACATTTACCACTAGAAGGATATAATACAGGGTGTTACAGAATACATTTACCACTAGAAGGATATAATACAGGGTGTTACAGAAGATATACCACTAGAAGGATTTATACAAGGTGTTACAGAATATGTACCACTAGAAGGATATAATACAGGGTGTTATAGAATATATACCACTTGAAAGATATAATACAGGGTGTTACAGAATACATTTACCACTAGAAGGATTTATATAAGGTGTTACAGAATATATACCACTAGAAGGATATAATACAGGATGTTACAGAATATATACCACTAAAAGGATATAGATACAGGGTGTTACAGAATATATACTACTGGAAGGATGTAGATACAGCGTGTTCCAGAATATATGGCACTGGAAGAATATAGATACAGGGTGTTACAGAGGTCATACCGCTGGAAGCATAAAAATACAGGGTGGTACGGAGTACATAACATGGAAGCATAAAGATACAGGGTGGTACAGAGTACATACCACTGGAAGCATTAAGATACAAGGTGTTACAGAGTACATACCACTGGAAGCATAAAGATACAGGGTTTTACAGAGTACATACCACTGGAAGCATAAAAATACAGGGTGGTACAGAGTACATAACACTGGAAGCAAAAAGATACAGGGTGTTACAGAGTACATAACACTGGAAGTATAAAGGTAAAGGGTGTTACAGAGTACATACCACTGGAAGCATAAAGATACAGGGTGTTACAGAATATATGACTTTGTAAGAATATTGATACAAAATTGATAGAGTGAAGTTAGCCGGAAAAAGAGCTAATGGGATTTAATTTAATCAGATTTAAACACCTTTTTGGAAAAACGACGATATCTTCCACATTGTTGATCATATACTATTTAAAGGGTACCTTTGTGAATAGGGCCTGTCTTTTTTTAATGGAGGGACATATTGAATCACGACAATCCCTTTAAGAATAATATTTTATTTGGTTTAACAGTGATCTGGCCCCTTTGCACGTTAAATGGTTAAGAATTAGACATGTTTTATAATTAGAATAATAATATTTATATTATTATTATAAAACTAGGTTTTATAAACAATACGAAGAAGCCACACATCTAGATAATAAATCATAATAGCTACCCTCCACAAAAGCAAAAGCAAATTTCTCTGATTTCATACAGTAAAGTCTAAATAAGCCGGAATAATGTAATTGATTGATACTTTATAGTCGACCTTAGAAATAGTTTGCGATATTTAACATTGGTACCTTGCTTTTATATATATATTTTTTAAACAATTATCACAGAAAAGCCCTAGTCCTGACATTTCTAAAATGTGGTCTGCCATTTTAGTGCTTTTACAATTACCAAGAGATATGAATGATTTCGTTCAGAATAAAGCATTTTCATGGATTTCTTTTATTAATTAAAACTTAAACAAAATTATTAAACCTCTGGTATTTATGCGAGTAAAAAAAAGGCAGACTACATTTTGGAAATGGCAGAATAAGGGCTATTCTGTGATTATTGTTTCATAAAAATATATTACTAAAATCAAGTTACCTATGTTGAATGCCGCAAACTATTTCTAAGGTCAAACACGACTATAAAGTGTTAATCAATTTACATTATTCCGAATTATTCAAAGTATCACTGTACTAAATTTTTTTTTCAAAAATTGTATCCACACTGTAAACTTTTAAATCGAAAGATTTAAGTTTTTATTCCGGGAATGGAGGTAGATTTATTATTATTTCGGTCAGCAAAGGTTCCACCCTTGATTTCCAAAAGTTTTTAATGGGTTATCATTTTTAATACCCTCAGAACAGGTCCCGTAAGGACTTTACGGAACTAAAGTTTCATCGGACCGATCCTTTGCACCGGGCTTAGTACCAGCCCGACCCAATACTATGCTGCTTGGTTTCAACTTTAATGGCGCAGCCAGACTTATTTCAGTACCTGGTCTATCATAGGCCTATTAAACAGATCCCAGTTGTTTAGTTTAATGTAAACTCCTCGCTGTTTATTCCAACTCTTTTCGTCGTAGCCAACCAATCACAAATCAACATGTTAAGAATAAGATGATTCAAACCTTGACCAATATCAGAACACAAAATTCAAAATGTGTGTAGAAACAGACTTTCTCAATGTTTACGATAAGACAGATTTCTCAATGTTTTAGGATAAGACAGATTTCTCAATGTTTTAGGATAAGACATATTTCTCAATGTTTAGGATAAGACAGATTTCTCAATGTTTGTGGAATAATTGACAGATTTGTAAATATGTTCAGAATAAAACAGTATTTTTAATGTTTGTAGGATAAAGTAAAGTTTTTAATGTAAGTAAAATAAGAATAAGACAGAATTCTGAATATTTGTAGAATAAGACGGATTTCTGAATATTTGTAGAACAAGAGAGATTCTCAATATTTATTGAGTAAGAAAGATTTCTTAATATTTGTTGAATAAGACAGATTTCTGAATATTTGTAGAATAAGACAGATTTCTGAATACTTGTAGAAAAAGACAGATTTCTGAATATTTTGTAGAATAAGAAAGATTTCTGAATATTTGTTGATTAAGACAGATTTATGAATATTTGTAAAATAAGACAGATTTCTGAATATTTGTTGATTAAGACAGATTTCTGAATATTTGTAAAATAAGGCAGATTTCTAAATATTTGTTGAATAAGACAGATTTCTAAATATTTGTTGAATAAGACAGATTTCTAAATATTTGTAGAATAAGACAGATTTCTAAATATTGGTAGAATAAGACAGATTTCTGAATATTTGTAGGAAAAGACAGATTTCTCAATATTTGTTGAATAAGACAGATTTCTCAATATTTGTTGAATAAGACAGATTTCTCAATATTTTTTGAATAAGACAGATGTCTGAATATTTGTAAAATAAGACAGATTTCTTAATATTTGTTGAACAAGACAAATTTCTGAATGTTTGTTTGAAAAGACAGGCTTCTCATTGTTGGTAGAATAAGACATATTTCTCAATATTGGTAGAATAAGACGAGTGTTTTATTATTGTTGAATAAAACAGATTTCCTTGTTTCCAGAATAATACAGAATTTTCAATGTTTAGAAGAGAACAGATTTTCAACGAAAAACCTTGATTTAAATTCTGCGAAGGTTGGAAGAAAGTAACCAGCACTCAAACACACTTAACTTGGTAAACAGGGCTAAAAACAGGAACTTTTAATTAAATAAACCAAGTGGAAAAGTTTACACCTAGAGAACTAGAAACCATGAGATCTCATTGAACTTTACACTAGTTTAAACAAAATACCAGTCCTTGTCAAATCTGAATTCTGTACAGAGCTTACTGCATAAAAAGACGGAATTGGAAAAATTTCACATTCAATTCAAGTTTTCTTTTCCAGATATTTTAACAGAAAAAAATACAAAAGAAATATGTATAAGAAAATGTTAAAATTTACCATGGGTTTATTTTACATTAAATATACACAGTTAAGCAATTTATTTAATTAATTGAATTTGTTTTTGCCGCAAACTCAAATGTTCTAATCCCTAAATCTTTGGAACCTGATGGTGTAAATCTTTGATTTTTTAAACGTACACTTTTGTTCTAAAAGAATTCATATTTTGAAAGGTCTACGACATCACGTTGCAAGGATGCAGAGATTAATAAATTAGAGTTTGTGGCAAAAACACATTTTCTTTTTGTTATGCTCAATGTTATACTTTATTATTAAGACACGGCTTGGACACATTTTAATAATTAATCTTTAAGTAACTTCAGATTTTAAAAAATCCAATTTTTATATTTATTAAAAAATAATTAAAAATGTATTTACAAGTTATGTAAGCAGAGTGAAGATTAGGGTGGAGGGAGGGTGGTTTTGCATTTATATATTTACATGCACAGGTCTTCTTACAAGGAGTTTAACGTGTGTTCGCTGAAAACTTGAAAGAAACAGATTTCAATATTCTGTAATACGGTTTACGAAGGTTTTTTAGCGAAAATAAAGCTATTATTTTGCAGGCCATGATTCTTCTCTATATTTGCATCGAATAAAATTATGAACTGGCAATATTTTAGGAGATCTGCAGTATTTTACATTCATAGTATAAAATATGCATTGTGTATATACACTGTATACAAATGTTGCTTAAAGGTGGTAGCATGTACACTGTAAAAAAAGTACAGCAAGAGTCTCAGAGAGTTAAGACATTAAGCCCCAAAGAGTGAAGATACAACCCAGCGAGTCTATAGAACCCGGAGAGTTCAGACTATAGAACCCGGAGAGTTGAGACTATAGAACCCGGAGAGTTAAGACTATTGAACCCGGAGAGTTGAGACTATTGAACCCGGAGAATTGAGACTATAGAACCAAAAGAGTTGAGACTATAGAACCCGTAGAGTTGATGCTATATAACCCGGAGAGTTGATACTGTATAACCCGGAGAGTTAAGACTATATAACCCGGAAGTTGAAGCTATAGAACCAGGGGAGACTGTAGAACTTGAAGAGTTTGGACTATAGAACCCATGAAGAGTTGAGACTATAGAACCCAGAAAGTTGAGACTATTGAACCACGAGTGTTAAGTCTACACAGTATACATAATGCATGATTTATACTATATAACAGGAGTTTAGACTACAGGAACTGAAGAACTAATTGAAAGACGAAGATAGCCAGGACGAAAAACTTCAGGTTTCCGAGAGGGGCTGGGCGACCTAAAAAAATCAAAAATATTAATAATTATTTAAATATGATTCTTTCGTGAAATAAAATGCTTAAAATAATTAAATGATAAGAAAATTTAAAGAATGATTAAATCTTGTTCTAGTTTTTAAGAATTGGATGGTTTAAGAAATGTATTTTCGTCAGAGAAAGAGACTGACAATAAACATCCGGAATCTATCCTGTATTGTTAAAAAAAAAACTTGAAATGGCGAGAGATGTGTTTTTAAATGTCGCTCGGAGATATAGATCAAAAATGCCATCTTGTCCAGTAAGAATGTTCTTGATCAAGGAGCATCTTGTCGATTAAAATGTTTTAGATCAAGGACGCCATCTTGTCAGTTAAAATGTTCTAGATCAAGGACGCCATCTTGTATATCAAGATGTTTATAAATCAAGGACGCGATATTGTCTATTGAGAATGTTCTAGCTCTAGGACGCCATCTTGTCAATTTAAATGTTCTAGATCAAGGACGCCATCTTGTCTATTAAAATGTTCTAGATCAAAGAGCATCTTGTCTATTAAAATGTTCTAGATCAAGGATGGAATCTTGTCTATTAAAATGTTCTACAACAAGGTTCATCTTGTCTATTAAAATGTTCTAGATGAAAGAGCATCTTGTCTATTAAAATGTTCTACATCAAGGACCATCTTGTCTATTAAAATGTTCTAGATAAAAGAGCATCTTGTCTATTAAAATGTTCTAGATAAAAGAGCATCTTGTCTATTAAAGTGTTTTAGATCAAGGATGCCATCTTATCTATAAATAATGTTATTGATTAAGGATTCCATCTTGTCTATCAAAATGTTCTACATCAAGGACCATCTTGTCTATTAAAATGTTCTAGATCAAAGAGCATCTTGTCTATTAAAATGTTATAGATCAAGGATGATATTATCTATAAATAATGTTCTAGATCAAGGACGCTATCTTGTATATTAAGAATGTTCTGGATCTAGGACGCCATTTTGTCTATATTTCGAATGTTTTGGATCTAGGACGCCATTTTGTCTATATTACGAATTTTCTGGATCTAGGACGCCATATTGTCTATATTTCGAATGTTCTGGATCTAGGATGCTATATTCTCTATATTACGAGTGTTCTAGATCTAAGATTCCATATTGTCTTCATTACGAATGTTCTGAATCACCTTTTTGAAAGCTTAGTGAAGTATACTTATACTACAGGGGATTCAATCTAGGTTTATTACTTTAACACAAATAGAAACAGAAAATAAATTATTTTTACTGAAACAATCTCTTTTCTGGTTTAAGGAACTATCATTCTTCCTTTCCTCTTTGCACTGTAATTAAATATTTTCAACACTTCTCATCAGTAAGTTTTAATTAGAAAAGTTATTTAGGAATGTAATATTTAGATTTCTGCCAAATATTGACAAATCATTTACTCCTCGGTCCTGTTTTAAATAATGTAAAGAAATAAGCTTTATAATTTTAAAAATCAATGTGAGCTGCATGAGTAAACATTTCCGATTAAAAGAAAGAACAAATACGATAATTGTTCCACTGTGAATTGTTTATCACAGAAAAAAATCTAAAATTTAAACTTAGCAGGCTGAGGTTTTAAATTTGGTAAATAATATTTTCTCCATTTATTATAAATGAATCAGCTGAACACGCTGCAAAACCGAAGAGAAGTCATTAAAAAGTTTTAAAATATCTCATTCTTTATTAGATATAGTTGCTCTTAAATCAGACGAAATATTTAGAAAGTTTAAATGGGACTGTTCATATAATAATGAACAACACAAAAATTCAGAGAAAAAATTTATGAAAAACGAAAAAAAAATATTAGTTTAAGATTGTGAAAAAAGTTTAATATTTGCAACAAAAAAGTGATTTAGCCTTCGATTACACGAATTTAATATTTTATCAAACTATCCATTAGATTTGTTTTTGTATTGCCAAGAATTAGTATTTAAAATTGAAACCACTTTTCAAACCTTTTAATTATAGTTTAATAGTTCTACGTAGTATTAAACTATACAAAGAACTCTTTTAAATTTATACTTGTAATTTATTTTTCGACACAAACCATTGTTTAATTACAGGAACTTGTATTTAATGAAATAGTATTTAGAGACAGGAACTAGTATTCAGTGACAGATAATAGTATTCAGTGACAGAAATAGAAGTTCGTGACAGAAACTAGTATTTAATGACAGAAACTAGTATTTAATGACAGATACCAGTATTTAGAGACAGGAACTAGTATTCAGTGACAGATACTAGTATTCAGTGACAGGAAATAGAAGTTCGTGACAGAAACTAGTATTTAGTGACAGATACTAGTATTTAATGAAAGGAAATAGTATTCAGTGACAGAGACTAGTATTTAATGACAGGAAATAGAAGTTCGTGACAGAAACTAGTATTTAAAGACAGATACCAGTATTTAGAGACAGGAACTAGTATTCAGTGACAGAAACTAGTATTTAAAGACAGATACCAGTATTTAGAGACAGGAACTAGTATTCAGTGACAGATACTAGTATTTAAAGACAGTAAATAGAAGTTCGTGACAGGAAATAGTATTTAGTGACAGAAAATAGTTTTAAATGACAGGAACCAGTATTAAGTGACAGGAACTTGTATTTTTGTGATATAACCTAGTTTTTAGTGACATAAAATAATTTTAAGAGACAGGAAATAGTATTTAGTGAAAGTAACTAATATTCAGTGACAGAAACTAAAATTTAGAGACCACGGAACTATTATTTAGTGACCAGAACTTGTATTTAGTGACAGAAAATAGTATTTAGTGACAGGAAATAGTATTTAGTGACAGGAACTAGTATTTAGTGACAGGAACTAGTAATATTGACAGGAACTAGTATTTAGTGACAGGAACGGTTTTTAATTATAGGAACTAGTATTTAGTGACAGGAACAGGTATTTAATGGCAGGAACTAGTACTTAGTGAGAGGAACTAGTATTTAGTGACAGGAACTAGTATATACTGACAGGAACGGGTATTAATTAACAGGAACTAGTATTTAGTGACAGGAACTAGTATTTAATGACAGGAACTAGTATTTAGTGACAGGAACTATTATTTAGTGACAGGAACTAGTATTTAATGACAGGACCTAGTATTTAATGACAGGAACTAGTATTTAATGACTACTCCTGGGTTTTTATAGAACTGGTATTGGCAAAGCTATAATCTTCACACTAAATTATTTGGTTCTTGCTTCCTAACAATATCTTTCACATTTTTACATTCACAATTTTTCTCTAAGCCTACTCCCTACTCATTCTTTCTGTCTTCTCCCTACTACTCGTTCAAGTCCTCTCTCTACTCCTTGCTCAAGATTTCTCCCTACTCCTTCCTCCAGTCCACTTCCTACTCCTTCCAGTCCTCTTCCTACCACTTTTTACAGTCCTCTTCTTACTCCTTCCAGTCCTTTTTCCGGTCCCTCTCTCACTTTTTTATACTTACTGTTTCTTTTAGGACACAACAGAATATGTTCAAAGATTGAATCATTGTAAAAGTTTCAAAGACATGAAAAATTGCATGCAGAAACTGAAGGCTTTTTTAGTTTTATGCACGTTTTTGAGTTTAGGCTTGGAGATAATTCAATATTTCATTGAACACTCCGTAGTAACGGACATTAGTTTTAGAAGCCTTACACATTATATAAGAAAGTTAAACCATAAATATCAATAGTTTTAAAGTATAAAATTACTAATGGAGTTCCAGGAACATTGTAAGGGTATAAATATACTTTTACCAGTTTAAACAATAAGTTTGTATCTTCATGTAAGAATGTATTTTAACAGATTGATTGATAGATTAAAGGGACCGAAAGCTTAATTTCAAGTGACCTTCCATGTATCGAGAGGCATGTCCGATTGACAACTGTACCCTTTAAACCTTTGTCAGGAAAACAGCTGAAGATTGAGTGCCGGGAGACTCGAGGTTACAGTGTACACTGTACACTCCTTGCTAGTGCACACTTGCGCGGTTCCAGCACTTCCCGTTATATAAATAAGAATATCTACGAAATCCTTGATCAAACAAAGGTTGTAAATCGTACATGCCACTCTATAAATTGAAATTACGCTTACAGCCTCTTTAAATAGTTTGGAACAGTTTTATTTTTACAAAACCCAACCTGTATTGTTGCAAAGATCTCTGTGAGAACACCAGCAGTAGGATAGTTTAGAAGTGGATGATTCATAGCATGTATCTGGTACAGATACCAGAAAGCAACCTAAACAGATAGATAGATAGTTTAGTAGTGGAGGATTCATGACTATGTATCTGGTACAGATACAAAAAAGCAACCTAAACAGATAGATAGATAGTACGGATTCATATCATGAATCTGGTACCGATGCCAGAAAACAACCTTAACAGATAGATAGATAGTTTAGTCGTGGAGGATTTATAACATGAATCTGGTATTACAGGTGTCAGAAAACAATCTAAACAGATAGATAGATAGTTTAGAAGTGGAGGATTCATATCATGAATCTGGTATTACAGATACAAGAAAACAACCTAAACAGATAGATAGATAGTTTAGAAGTGGAGTCTTAGGCTCTTAGCTGGCTACTGGTTTAGTCAAAACTAGTTATATTTACTGTTTACTACTACAGAATATTCCTGGTTTAGTCTAAACTAGNTCAATCGGAAGCTCTTAACTATCGATCCCAAATCAAAGGGGACAATCCTCAACCTGATTATCAAAACAGGGAACAATTACTCTCTCTCAGTAAACAGTATGGAGTTTCTATATTAACTGATGTATTTGAGGTTTATATGTTACAAGTTAAAGTTAATAGAAGTAATTATAATTCCTACATTGTTATCTATATTTCATTTTTGATTAAGATAATCATGTTACACATTACAGCACAGTTAAAATAGGCGCAATTATAATGTACGTCATTATATATCACATGAACAAAGCTAATTATGTTACATAATATTACAGCACAGTTAAAATAGGCGCAATTATTATGTACTTCATTATATATCACATGAACAAAGGTAATCATGTTACACATTACAGCGCAGTTAAAATAGGCGCAATTATTATGTACGTCATTATATATCACATGAACAAAGCTAATCATGTTACACATTACAGCACAGTTAAAATAGGCGCAATTATTATGTACGTCATTATATATCACATGATCTAAGCAAATCATGTTATGTATCTTTATGAAATGCAGTTCCAAGGAATAATAGGTTTTACGTATATGTTTACAAACATAGATAATTGATAATGTACAACGTACTTCAGTTTTTACAAAATATCATGTTTTCCCAATATTTAGTATATTTTCCTCTCTGTATCTATTTAGTTAATTCCCTACTCCAATAAAGCCTTTTATACCAGTATCAATCCAGGTTCATCATGAATACCAAAGTCAATATAAATCCGAATATGGCTCAGTATGTATTCTCAGGTATCTGTCTTACAACAAACAACTCAATTAGGAACTCCAGATTGCTCAATAATCTCAGGTATCTGTTTCACAAGATACTAAAGCATACTCAATCGCGAACTCCAGGTTGCCTAATAATCTCAGGTATCTGTTTAATACTCAATCCCTCTCGTTATGATCGTCGAGGCATAAGAACAAGTCAGTTCCACAATACTTTACTATCAATGTCAATCTTCACACAACTTTATCTACATCAATTCCCAACCTAGTTCTTTCAAGAGAGTGATTCAGGACGTTTCTTGTTCACAATTAAACCAAGAAAAAATTACTTTCACACCGTACTCAAGCCGAGTGTAATTCCACTTACTTATTACAAGTTTTACTACATTATATACCAGCGTAGTTCAGCTAATCACAATGCAGGTTTGACATAGTTATTTACAGAGGTAGTAGGTTAGGTTGATCGCAATACAAGTTTTGCGTAGCTATTTATAGGCACATTTTAAATTTACAGACAATGTACAACGTAATATTTCTAGGTACGTTCAGGTTTACAAATATATATATCTAGTCTGTGGGTGCACCTTACTTTTTTCCTCTCTATCACGGTGCAACCAAACCCTAGTCTTCTCCTCTGTTTTCTGGTGTAACCAAACCATACTCTTCTCCTCTGTATCCTGGTACAACCAAACCCTAATCCTTTCCTCTGTATCCTGGTGTAACCAAACCCTACCCTTCTCCTCTGTATCCTGGTGCACCCTACCACTCTCATCTGTATCCTGGTGCACCCTACTCTTCTTCTCTGTATCCTTACTAGGGTCATAGATATAAGTT